>NW_009929856.1:0-4687 GCF_000696875.1 Nestor notabilis | reverse complement strand
TTCCAACTACTTAACACTTTATTTTCATAGTCATGCAGTTCAAGTCAGACATAAATCCTGTGCCTTGGAAATTTATCAGTCTCCTCAAAGAAAGTGGATAAGAACAACCTCACACAAACACTCCTCCCAGAAGTGGAACACAATGCTACTGCAACCGTTCCAGCCTAGGGGACTTGCTAGGGAATTCTGCCCTCAAGGCAAGACATTATGGTCTTACAGAAACTAAGCTTGAATTCATAAAGGATGAACTCTGAAGAAGGCATAAGGTACCACATAGAAGGTAGTTTCCTTAATGAAACAAGAAAGGGCAATCCTCAGCTCTACTCCTAACTGACATCTGCTCAACACAGCAATTAATACAGACTGGGGTCAGCAGCAGCCCATCTCTCACCCCACAACCTGCTGCACCCACTGGCTCTCGATGGATACACCCAGCTACAGGGCCTGGTGTTATTTCCTGTCCCCCAGGACAGCACCCAGACCTTGTCACACACGAGCCTCAGATGCACATCCTTTCCCCAGCTCTGCTGCATGCCCCAGTTCCCAATGGGAAGGAGCCCATGCATGCTGGCAGGGAGCTGTCAAACGGTCCAGTGAATCCTCTTTTTCCTGGGAAAATAATAGCATCCCATGCTAATTTGAGTAGCCCTTCTAATAAAAGCTAAAAGCTTCTTTCAAAGTTTCAACCTGTTGAACATAAGAAAACCGACATATTTTAGACAACAGGGTATTCTTCGATACTCAACCTATGTTAGGATTAACTTCTTCAAGAGATTTCATGTTCATAATGATCCTTTTCAAGTGCTTAAATATTATTACAAACAGGGAAGAAAACAACAGGAATTGAGCTACTGTTTAAAGGTTATTGTCAACAGAGCCAGGACAAAGCCCTTCAGCTTGATTTTAGCCTAGTTCCTTTCCAAGTCATTTTGTGTTTCTCTTGATCCTTTTAACA
This sequence comes from Nestor notabilis, assembly GCF_000696875.1. Taxonomy (NCBI): domain Eukaryota; kingdom Metazoa; phylum Chordata; class Aves; order Psittaciformes; family Psittacidae; genus Nestor; species Nestor notabilis. The sequence continues at coordinate 3,732 of NW_009929856.1, read as the reverse complement.
ACATCTCACTTAATCCCTAGAGGAGGTTACCTATTGCTTAATACCTGCCTATGTGCTCCCCAAAACAGAGAGACAAGGACTTCAAAGACAACAAAGCATATACTTCACTTACATGGAGCGCATCTAGCACATCTAACAATCACAGCAACTACTGGGGTGACAAAGACCAAGAAGTGGAAAAAAGTAATTCTCCAGTAAAATAGTCTTAGGAGAACAACAGCAAACAAAAAGGAACAAGCTGGAAGTGTTCCCCTTAACAAAAGAAAAGCAAGATGCCTCCAGAAAGGCTGCCTGTAGAATCCTCTGAAAAGGACCTCAGAATATCCCTCTTGGAAGCAAGTGTTACAGATGAAGGTGCAGCAGACATGGAAATGCAGACAGTTCTCAAAAGAGCTGATAAAAAGAGCAGAGTGAATTTGCTCATTCCTTAGACATCTCCTAATTCTAGACAAAGTCAAGCCTACATAATTCTATCTCACCCAGCAAAAAGACGCACAGGCCAACAGAGGGGCCTTGGAAGGAGACAAAGCAATTGCCTGACTCTCCTTCTCATCTGTAAACAAAGCACGGGGATTGTTTTTCAAGTCTATGCAAGAAAAGTATGTTCCTGCACTTTTCCAAACTGCACATAAAAGTTTTTCTCTATAAACGATTCTTACACTGAAAGATAATCAACAGGAAGACCTGTACACTTCAGACACCAGCCTCAAGCCGGAACAACACAGAATGTATAAGAACCCAATTACATCCACTACCAGCAGCAATCCCAGACAGAGAATCCATAATATCGGAGCTCAGTTTCAAGTTACACACCTCTGTACACATCAGCTTTACACCACATACATACTTCTATCATCCTCCTTCCATACTACAGCTTCAGAGGGCAAGTCAGCTAATGAAAACACCGAGCATCAAGAAATCTATCCAAATATCTAACTCCAAATGCATTCACTAGGAAGACTCTTTGAGAAAAGAAAGATGGAAACATAGAACCTGAAAGGCAAACCAGGTAAATTCCTATTACAACAGGCAGGTCAGCTGTGTGATCTCTCCAACTTAAGCTCCCCAAATTCACCCTGAATTGCTGCCATTTGAAAGCTGCTTTGGAACTTTGCTTTCCTGCACTTAGTGGTTTCTTGCTTGCCATCTGCAGCATGTCCACAAACGGTTCATATCCACTTGTTCTTGTGCCAACGCTGCCTTTTAGATTAAATGGTTGTTTTTTCCTCCTTATTTTTTACTTTCCAACAGTCTCCTGGAATACAATTCCATTTAATGCAGTGGTTCAATGAATACTTCAAAGGCCCTTATCACACATGACAATCAAAAAGAGAAGTCCTACGCTGTTACTTCCAAGAGACACTTTCCCACCTCCCCTACTAGTCCCCCTGTGCCCCTGTAGTTGTCTTCTGCTGATGTCTACTCAGCAAGCAGATCCTGTGAACCAAACACCTCAAAACTAACCCAAAACAAGGTTTGCTTTTTGGTCATCTCAGTTCCCCATTTCAGCTCTACACACAACTGCCTCTATCTTCCAGCTTTGAAGAGGTAGGACAAGAAAAGGGAAGAATGTTCCCATATTCACAGAGGCAGCTTAACAGTCTTCAGATGAAGACAGTCAAAAGCCTCAAAATCCATTTTGTTAGCCTACTTAGCTGTGTTCTCCTCGAAAACAGACTGCCCAAGGACTATCTCATCCATTCCTGGAAGTGACAGGGAGAATCCAAATCCATTCTTCTGAAAGGTGGAGCAGAACTTTTATACATCAATAAAAATACTATTACATTATAGGACTACATTTGCTGCCACTCTCACGCCCAAATCACGCCACTTTGGGGACTTGTCCTTGATCATATGTGGTCTCTCTTTGCTCTTCCACAGGTGTCCTCATGTTAAATCCCAAGCCTATACTGTTATTATTCACTCCTATTGCATGCCTTTGTAATGCACCCCATCTCTATCATTCCAGCATTCCTTATCATCCAGCTCTTCCACAACATTCCAGTCTTGCTTTTTAACACTGATTCCTCAAGTTTGCTCACCACAGTTCAGGTTTCACTGTATAAACAATGCCAGTACCATTTACATGGGCCCAAATTCAGTCCTGAGAAACATCCCTTGCAAGCACCTCTCAGTCCAGCAGTTCTTATTCTGACACAATGTGCTGCTTCTTCCTCACGTTCATACTATTCCTTACTCAGGCACCAGCTCCTGTGCTAATTCCCCATTATCTCCACCTTAGAAAAAAAGGTTTTTCTCAGTACTGTGTGATCTGTTAGCAAGTTGCAGCCAGATTCAAGATTCTCTCTTTCTTCTACAGAGAAGGTAAATCATTTGTTCTGGCAAAAGTTGCAGGTCAGTCAGGCATGATCTATCTTCAGTGAATGCCCGCAGGACCCAGTCTACTTAGTCTCATGTTGTTAATTAATTCTTTCCTTCATCAGTTCTCCAGAGACTCACATGCTACTGATGTCAAACTCATTAGGCTATAGCTGCGCAGCTCCCTGCCTCCAGTTCCTTTAGGAAACTATAGTTCAGTAACAAATCTGCTAAGTCAGAAGTAGAATACATTCGAAATTAGCTTTCTGGTTAGATTTCCCTTAGGAAACCTGGCTGTTTGTGGTTCTACCAACTGACCTTCTGTGCCTGCAGTTCTTCTCCCTGTGACACAGGTACCTCATCCCCTTCCCCAACTGCCTTTCTTTCTCTCCAACTTCTCCAGTTCATTTCTTGAGAAACTTCAAGAAGAATCTGGTTCAGAGGTATCCCGACCCCATTTTTGACAACACCTGAAAACATACTTCTACAAACATTTTACTGGCAGCAAGATAAAATTCACTGCTACTAAAGTATGGGGGGGGTGTGTGTGTGTGTGTGGTTTTTTCATTGCATCAACACTCCATAACACTACAAGGAAAAAAATACATGCCCCAAAAGATGACTATAAGCACCAAAAGCCACCTCTGCTTCTGTCCCCAACCTATGTCTTTTCCAAGAGATCAGTGTGCTCTTCCTCCTACAGACACCCAACTAACTCTCATCTCCTCACAGGTTTTGACAACAAAATGACTGATAAATACTGCAAACCTTGCAACCCAGATCATGTAATTACTTCACAGGAAGACACTGTGAACATCCACACGTGAACAGGCCATAAACACCCTGAGGAGAAACGATGCATTCCAAAACCTTGCAGATCTTTCAGAAAGAGAGATGGAAGAACATCTAGTTCTTGCACTTCTGCTTCAGCCTCTGTTAGCGTGAGGAATGGCTTTACACATTACTGTGCTGTGCTTGGTTTGTTTCCTGAAGCATTAACAAAGATTAATTTAACTCTTTTGCTACCTTGCATGAGACGTGTTTGTGTCAGACCTATTCTTGTGTAACAACAACCGTGGCATCTGTCACTGTTCTGGCAATTTTTTGTAGACGCTGAGGATGCTCCATGGACAAAGCCTCACTGCAAGTCCAACATCATCACATCTATCTTGTCTTGCCACAGTAAAGCAACTGTGCCTGGGCAACAGCATCTCTTGTTTCAAGGGTTAAAATACAGTAAGTCGAGCGTGCATTACACATGAAATACACACCATAAGCTTATTGTACCTTACAGGCCACAGGAAGCAGCTTATGAAAGAAGGGAGCAGACACTCAAAGAAAACTTAAATCACGGCTGGACTTGGACCTTGGGGTCCCCTCTTGACTCTCACCCTGAACGCACCAAACTCGCCC
>NW_009929855.1:42199-74848 GCF_000696875.1 Nestor notabilis | reverse complement strand
AAATATAAATATATATTTTATATATACTGAGAGCTCAGCAACATTACCTGCAAGTTGCTGTGGTATACTAATACTCTCAGAAAGGGAGCAAACACTTTCCATGTGAAGTATGCTGCATGTTTAGCTTGTATAACAAGTGAAAAACGAAGTTTAGAAAGTGATTGCTTTGCAAGTTCCCACATGTGGTTAACAGCTGCCAATGTCTTACAGTGACATTTCGTACCTTATCCATGCTAAGGTGGCAGGGAATGCAAAGAGATACACTACATCTAACTGTCTCTTAAGAAACCAGAGCTGTGCTCAACTGAATAACTGTGGTACAGAAGCTCAAAAGCTGTAACCTCTATTTCAAGTTCACCTGGTTTTAAGGAAACCTGAACTTCAGGAGTTCAGTTGAAGTCCCTGTGCACCAAGGACGAATTTATGTAAAGAAGCTGGGTCTCGTACAGCAGCCTAAATCTGATTTCAAACAAATTCAGAATGTCTCAGTATCAGCGTGATAGAAATTCCTCATGCCTCACAAAATCCAGATTGTACTCCACAGATTAAATTATTCTCTCAATTTTAACATTTTTGCTCCTTTTCTATCTTTGAAGGCAGCTACAGCAGATCCCCTTCCAGAGGCGCAGCTGACGTAAGACCTCCCCTGCCAGTTCCTAGCAGACAGACTGCTCACCAAACTAACACGGAGGAAGATGAGGTACAAAATGTCACAAGTATTAACCATCACTGCTGAACAGCAAATGTGATTTCGAGAGAAGGGTTTTTCAAAGTTGTTTTTCTAGAAAGTAGTCACTGTCAGAGTGTCAGAAGGTGCTTTCAGTTTCCTTTGCTGACTTTAGTGCCTTATTTTGTCTTCCTCAAGAAAGACAATACGAAAACCCCAGTAGAACAAAATAAGAAAAATATCTATTTGCTGGATTACTTGTTTTGCACAATTGCTTTCAACTACCATCACTCATTGGGTTCTCCTTCCACAAAACCTTGGTGTGTAAAGGATTCATACCCTTCAAGTGCATTTTTGTTTCACGTATCTTTAAATATGACAAGTTTAGAGTAAACCACTCCTGGTGATAACACTGCTGGGCAACCATATATGGCATGTTTGCAGGAAGGCTGCAGGTTTGCCTCAGATGATAGTGAAAAAAGGAAAAATTAAATAATTATTAAAAAAGCCACCACCAGGTCCCAGGAAGACAGAAAAGAAAATGTCACTTTGAATCTATCTTGTACTGAAAATATTTGGAAGTTTCTGTTTTCCCAGCTTACTTGCAGACATATTTTAACTAGGTCTGTAATACGTTCAGATTTATCCAAGTGGGTAAATCATTGTAAAATCATGTAATGCCACTCACCATACAGTAACATATACTGGTATGATCCTGAAGCTCACTACCTCAGACATTCTGCACATAAACCCAGATGTTCCTCAGAACCCAATTTCTCTCTGCTATTTGTATGTTGTTAACATCACAAGCTAATGAATTTGACAGCTTTCGCCTCTCTCACACCCCCCAGGACTCACTACACAATGAATGGTACGTTGCCTATGTTAGCCGTCCAGAAGCAGAAGCAGCTCTTCGGAAAATAAACAAGGTACTCTTTAAATCCTTGGTGCTTCCCACCATCAACTTGCTAGATGTCCTTGCAGTCATATGGGAAGAGTGAAGGTAAAAACCAGGCTAAGGTTATCGTGTCAGTATAGATACTGTAGTGCCAGTATAGTATATTGGATATAGTATATAGTGCCAGTATAGTGTATCGGAGTGGGGGATGCTTCTTAAGTATCTTTACACACATAGAAGTTACATGTCTAGTCTAAACCAGCCATGAAGGTTGTTGTCATAGTCCAAGAGAATAAATGATGTGTCTCCACAAAGAAGTTTCACCTCACCTCTCTTACAAGGAGTGACTAGTTCTCTGGAAATAACTCCCTGTCACCGGTGAGGAATTTGTTTCAACTTCCAAGTTTTAGATAATTTGAGTTAGATGAGAGGAATCCCAGCCTTTCTAGGCCACATTTACCAGCAAAATGAAGTAGAGACTCAAACAGATAAAACCCAGGCTTAACTGTGCATGTGGAGATAAAGAAACCTGAACCCCACTGCTGTGGGAAATCTGTTTACCCTATGAGGCTTCACCACACATGCAACGAGCTGAAGATGACACAAACATTTCCGTGACTTGTGCCAAGGTCCAGATCACATTCAATGCCTTTAAGAAAGGGTGTTTCAATGGAAGATTTGTTAAAAAAGATCTGAAATGAAAAAAAGCAGAGGGAGGGGGCTGGAAAATATCACTGCCTTTACTAAAATGACACAGACACTATCATTACTTCAGGCTGTCTGCAAACAGATCACACAGGAATCTTGAGTGGCACTTACCGGAAATGAACTTCTCTTCCGGTTCAAGTGATGTGAGGTTTGGCCTTTGATATTTTACTTTCTCCTTCAACGGAATCTCTCCCTCACAGAACAGCATTCTTCCCTTCCCTAAAACATCTGTGTTTGTATCAGACAGGAAAGTTTTAAGTAGCAAATTGAAGGATAAAACATTAGAGTAATTATCTGAAGTCTTTAATAGTGCAGTTTCTCTTACCAAGACGAAAGACATTTCAGAAAGAAAAAACATTGAAAAACATGAGGCCAGGTCTAGTGTCTAGTAGAAAGTGTCCTTGCCCATGGCAGGGAGTTGGAACATGATGAGCTCAAACCACTCTGGGATTCTACGAGGAGTGCTCTAGTTTAGGTTGTTATGCTGTTCAAACCTAGAAGTGATGGGGTTTTGTCATCCTTCATCTTTTCATCTTTCAGGATGGAACATTCTTGGTAAGAGACAGCTCAAGAAAAACTGCTACTCACCCGTATGTCCTCATGGTGTTGTACAGGGATAAAGTATACAACATCCAGATTCGTTACCAGGAGCAAAACCACATATACTTGTTAGGAACTGGCTTAAAAGGAAAAGAGGTACTATGTGTTTTTCACACTACTTCCCTTCATCTCAAGGTATCTCCTGTCTCATTCCTAAGTGTCAGGCTACTTAACCTGGCAGCTGTTTTACTTCAGTGGAATTATTCTTCTTGTCTTAAGAGTTAGTCCTGATAGAACATGTTACTGCTGGAAGTGAAATCAAACTGCCCTCAGGGAATGAAGGGATAGCCATAGAATGCAGCTATTAGAAATCCATACACCTGGTTAAGGAATGTTTGTTTACCACTAGGATACCAGGTAAGGAAAGTAAACAGCTGAGAGCAAATCCATATCTGCCAACCTTACTGCTTTGGACCCAGACAGCTGGTTTATTCCATCCAGCATACAGGCTGGATTTCCAGGCACCAGACAGACTGGGCAGCACATGTACCACAGTTCTGGTCAAGTCACAGCTCTCTGAATTTATCAGTCATCTTTTTGAACTTCCAAGTGTGCTCATCATGGTAGGTATGATCTGATAGTATTTACTGGACCTTATAAGACTGCTAAATATTTAGTTTAAAAAAAAATGCTTGGTTTTACTAATTATTAATCATTCTGACATTTGTGCCATATCCTTCTCATTTTTTTCCATCCCACAGGATTTTTCTTCTGTAGCGGATATCATAGATTACTTCCAAAGAACACCTCTCCTTCTGATTGATGGAAAAGACAGAGGGTCAAGAAACCAGTGCATGTTAAAATATGCTGCAGGACATATTTAAATGAGACCTCAGGGAAGATTACATATAATATTGAAGCCTACTGAAGTCTGTAAATGTCATGATATTGCCTTTTCAGCAAACAAAAATCATGAAGTCATTAAAAATCCTTTTGATTTTAAGGAAAAAGGACAATGTTATTTTTAAATTATGCCTTAAATGCAGCACTCCGAATCTGACTTTCTTACAGTGTGTTTATTATAGCCTGCTAATCATACATTGCATGAGAAAATTGTACCTTTGTGTGTGTCTTCTTGCAATGACTTCCACGCCAAGTTAGAGCACCCAGAAATAAATACCAATACCAGCCCCTGTTTTCATAGGAGGAAAATGAAAAAGCTATTTTTCAGATCAGAAAAGCAGCAGCAATTCTGTTATGTAGTGATACAGAGTACAGCCAAACCTTGTCAAAGTTGAAGAGTAGACAAAAGACAATAAAGGCCAAATTTTTTCCCACAATCCGCTTCCCAGTAAATCTAACTATGGCCACTTCTGTGAAAAGAGCGGGCCTCTGACCTGGATCCTAAGGATGTGTGGGTTTTAGAGACACCAAGAATGCCTTAACATCGGTTATGCAGCTGCCTGTCAAGGTCTTTGTCTGTGTTATTCAGGTATGAAACTGTCTTCTTTCACATTTTTTGAGGAAAATAGAGTATCTGCAGCTATCGTGTTCTCTTTGCCATACCACTGGTGATTCACTGATGGCATGTCTTAGACTGCAAGCTGGAATTACGTACCTCTAGGAGCCTCTAACCTCAGTCAGGAACAAGCACTTCCCCTGAACACAGACCTCTCTTTAGCTGTGTTTTTCTCACTCTAAATTAAGCAACTCCTTTTTCATAGAAGCCACATCAACAAGATTCTCATCATGTGATTCGTCATCAGCAGAACACCCCCCATCTCTTAGAAAGCAGGCACACATGCTCAGCCTGAACTCGGTTCCTCTTCCACAACTGCTTTCTGGTTTGACTGTATGTTTTCAAGAAAACCAGTTACATCCTCAGTTCTAAAACAGCAGTCACAACTGAGGACCACTGACACACAGCATGGCAAGAGATTTTCCCGTTCCTTGTTAAGTGCAATTTATCCAACCTCAGGTTTCTAATAACCTTTATTTTCTGACAAGACCTTGGTTTGATAGTTATATTAGGCTTTGTCACACTTCTCCTTTAAAAGTCCTTTGTGTACACATCACTTGAAACATCTGAACCAAAATTGAAGGCAGAAAAATATATTCTATGTAATCTGTATAGCTTCTCAGGTGAAATAATCAGATTTCCTCAACAGTTTTACTTTAATTATACATGTTTTGTATATGTTATCTTTCTTTCTAATATATTTAGCTAGGAGCTGGAATTCAAAGTCAGTGAATTTCACTTCCATGCTACTATGAGTCAAAAAACAAAAGATGAAAAATAAGATTTCAAAAATGCTTCAGCTGACAAATCCCTGTTTCTAGCTCAACATCTTTAAAAAACTCACTTGTCATCTTGTGAAAGAAGAGTCAGGCCTAATGTGTGTTTTACAAACCATGCTAAAATGAAGAACAATATCCCCAAGATTACCACTGAATCTGTGAGCCAGAGGTTGCAATTCTATTTCACTGCACTCCCTTGCAAATCTGACAGCACAAAACGACCTTCCACAGAACTGTCAGATATGTTTGAAATCAACCCTTTAGTGAAAGAGAAATATAATGCAAACCAGCACAACAAATATAACACTGCACATTTTTTTCAGCAGAGTGAATCTTGAGCTGATTATTCAGATAAATATATTTGTATATGAATAAAAGACACACCTCAACATTCAAACATGTCCACAAGTAAAGTAAGATTGAATATGAATTACAATGAACTACACGAAAATACTGGCTACTCAGATTTTGGGCTGAGATTTCAGAATAGAGTATTCAGACCTCTAAACCAAAAAGTCACTTTTGGTTTTCCAGAAGTAATCTGCCCTTTGCCCCCTTCCTCAGCAGTACTTTCAGAATGAGGAGGGCAGATCAAATGACAACTTGCAGTTCCTCCTCTATGGACTGTTTCTTATGCCGTTTTCCAGAGCACAACTGAGAAAAGAGAGCAATGACTTGACTTGAAGTAACTGCAAATCTTTTGTTATTGTTCCAGTACATCTTTGTTTAAAAGGAGACACTACATGTGAAAACCTTCAGGCTCAGATCCCTGACCTCTCCAGTTAATTCTATCCATTATTCTAGCCCTAGTGGGCTACATTTGGGTTAAAAAAAACCCTCTCAAAATCAATAACCTACTTATGGCATTTTTCCACTCCACATTTTCAGTTTAAAATAAGAATAGCCTAACTGCAGGAAAGCATGCTATCATTTTACAGTTCAAACTGAAGCAGTATTAATAGAAGATGCTGCATGAAAATGGATGCTATTACTTAATCTGTCAAACTCCATGGTTTTTCTTCAGCTTCTCTTAAATCTTTGGCCGTCACAGGATGGTTGAAATTCAGAATAAGGTCACAAAGCAGTAGCTGGCTTTCAACTGAAAGACAAAGGGCAGCAAATCACTACCCTGTTTATTGAATGGTAGATGCCAAGGGAATTGCAGTTTATACACAGCACTTTCTGAAGTGTTCATCTACCAACGCTTTAAAACATCCAAAGGGTTGCCTTGTTTTCTTTACCTCAGGATGGTGAAATAAAGTTTGGTGTTAGCATACTGCTAATGTTTCTATTAGAAAAAGATTATTTTTGCCACAAAGGAATGACTTTGACTGCGTAGCAGGTTTCCGCCATGGTTAGCCAGCATGATTCCATTTCTATGCAACTACTGTTTCATTAATTTTTCAACCCAAAAGAGCAACTGCATTGTTTCATTAGAATACAAACCAGCTGCCCAATGCAGAAACCCAAGCTGTTCACAACTGCACACTTTGTAACCCGTGTTTAAGTGGACAAGAAACTCAGAATTACCATGCATTTTTTTCAGCTCACTGGACATCTTGCCAATGTTTTTCATTGCAGCTTCAAGGGTGAACTGTTGATAAGCAGCAGCGGTTTTGAACTCCTGTATGAAATAGAAACAAAATGTAACAAGCAGTGCAAATACGATTCACAAACTCAGCAATCCAGCTAATCAAAAGATGTGTGAAATTTTTTCTTTGGTTTTCTAAAATAGTATTTTAAGTAAAACTTCCCACCTTTAATACCTCTCCACTTAGATAAGGAAAAAATAGCAACTACTGAAAGTAAGGACTAAACACTCAGGCTTTATTTATGTTTGCTGTTCCTTTCTCTACAAACAACTGCAATGAAATTAATCACAGCTAATATTTCCTCTCCTCACCAGGTGTTTGTCATGTTTATTTTCGACCTTACTTTTCCCATAGAATTTAAATGACAATGAATCGTTTGGTAATATTCAGTCAACCACAAGATGGAGCTATTGTGACGTTAACATGAGTAAAATAAATTAATGTCGCTGTTATCACTGAATATTAAGGAATATGCTAATTCCTGCCATATATCTCTATGTCTGTATAGGCAATTATTTTATAATCAACATCATCTTGCTTATTTTGCAGGTCATATTCCCTCCCTTTAACACTTTAAAAAAAGCAATCAAAATTTAGAGACAATTAAGACTAGAAGCGGTTTGACATTAAGTACTATTTGAACTTGTAAATTTATGCTACACTCCTTTGTAGGATTATTTTTTCTTCTTAGGAAAAACATTAAAGAAAATTGCACATGCCATATTTCCTCACCTAGTTAGAAGCTCTCTATTTGTCATTCAGAAATGCTAAAAATAAAATGTAGAAAACCTCTGGGTGATTCATTAATAATGCTCACTGTGCAGAACACCTTGGCATGCTGAGAAACACAACCAAGAAACCAAACATACATTTAGCACCAATTCTTTGTCCAAGTCTCTCTTCCCTTCAGACTGTGGCTTTGCATTGAGGTCAGCAGTCAGGGCCAAAGATCCTACAAGGAACAACAAACTATTACAGAGTAATATATATAATATAGGTAGAGCTCATATCAAATCTATAGTAACATTTGATAGGTATAATGACTAGACCTTGACATCATTAGTGTCATTTGAAAGTAGAGTTTAAGGGGTTGATTAGTTTTAATTCTTCTTGAGAAATACTAAATCATTGGGATTTGTTTTACTTTCTTTCAGAAACAATGTTTCAGAAATTTTTTAGGAGTTAAACATGGAATTACTAATAGTAAATAAGCATATTTCTAATAGTAATGAAGAATTACTTACACAAAACTATATTTTTTAATCAAAAACTTTAAAAAATATCTATAAAAACCATTGCAATTGGTTTCTATCCTCAATTTATGGAAGGAGAATCTAAAGCCCACACAAAATAAGTCAAGTGTTAGATGTCTGCTGGTCAGTAACAGAGCTGAGATTTAATACCAGATCCCTGGGCTCTTTCTTCCCCCATTCTCTTTGCTCTTTAATCCTTGCACATTAGGACACAGGCAAGCTTAACTGTAGAACGTTACTGGAAAACTGTTTCAACACTGAAAAGGGAAGGAAAACAAAAAAAGGGTTATTTCATCCTGGTACTATGTGTGTTCAGAAAGGCTGCAATGAAATGAACAGACTCTGTTCTTAGCCAAAAGGGCAGACAAAACAGTGTGCCCCTTTTTTACTGCCATCCACAAATGGCCTGCAGTGAGAGAACCCTCTCTGTGTGGTTGGCAATGGGATCGCAGGATGAAGCCCTTCCCCAGGAGGGCACCAGCTCTGACAGCCACGTGAGCCATCATGAAGCCATGCGGGAGCTCCACAAGGCTTGAGGATCTGTCACCAGAGGCTGTCCTGACCCAGCAGCACTACAGTAGGGTGCCTCACAGGGAGGCTGAGGACTGAAGTAGAGCCATGACAGCTAGCTACCTCACAGACTGGTCAGGCTGTGCTGACAGCACTCCCCTGTTCTTGGGGGTGTTTCATGGACACGTACACTTAACCAGAGTCAGAACCATCGGCACTAACTCTACCACCACATGCAGGAGTGTGAGGCCTCACACCCCTCCAGAGCAGCCTGCAGGGATGGCCCAGCCCAGTTACTAGCAGCAAACCTCACACAACACCAGACACCTCATGGTGATTTTGCTCCTCTTCCTCCTCTGGTGCCATGAAGACAAGCAGGGCTGTCCCTCTGGAAATCACAGCCTGTCGACCTCAGAGGTCCTGGTGGGGTTTGCAGGCAGGCAGTAGCAGCACAGCCCTTTCCACCAGAGGAGAGAAGCCTGCTGCTACCACAGCCTGGCTGCACCACTGCTTCCTCCTGGCTGGCCCTAGAACGGGTTGGTCACTCCAGTTCGGGCCAGGGAGGCACCAGGGGTGCCCTGGCCTGGGGCTGGCAGCAAGCCAGGTGGGAGGAAGGGCACGTCCCCCTGCAGGAAGGAAACAGGATGTGCCCTTCTTCCAGCACATGAAACGTCAGTAGGTTGCAAGAGCCCTGTAGGAGTTGTGATTTTAGGAGTGGGAGGAAAAAGGTAACCACAAATGCTGTGAGAGCTGAAGAAATGGAGAAGAGAGGACTGAGGTGTCAACCGGGGGTGGCAAATGGTGATTTCCTCTTGTCCTTTGAGGCCCTGCCTGTGCTTATCACATGTTGCCACAACTGATTTATAAGCAGTCAATGTCTTTCTGTCATCAATTTAAATTCAGAAGGAACACGATTAATTTATGACAAGATCAAATAAAGAACCTAAATTCAAGGAAGGCAAGAAAGGCACTTAGCTATGCAGATTTATCAGTTTCGACCGCCACAATAAACACTGCCCTTAGATGCACATTTCTGACTTGAGTCAAAGTCAACAAAACCTGCTAAATTATGACCTGGAGTTGGGAACTCGTCATTCCTTCCCCAGTGTGTGCCCTGTAGAACTTAAAGCCAGGGACACCAAGCAAGGGAAGGGAACACTTCCTTTAAATCACTGCCACCACTTTTCCTGCTGCTCAGCATTCACCTGTATTTTGAACTTGCCATTTGGCATAGGTGGAGGAGGCTACCAGTACCTCAGAGGAGCATGAAGGCACTTGGATGGCGCAGCAGAGGACAATGGATGGAGAAGTCAGCTGCCTCCCATTTACTTACTCCTTTCTCCATTGTTTTCAGGGGTGAGTTTTCAAAAAACTTCCTTAAAATAAAGCATTCTGTGACTGTAGGTGAAGCTAAACTGCACCTCAGAATAGCATTTTCTGTTAGATTAAACTGTGATTCAAAGAGAAAGTATGATAGGCTGCTTAGATTGTAGGGCTTTCTGAAGGTGAGAAATGCAGGGCAGGAAACACTTGACGTGCACTAATTCCTGTAGCATATCTAGTCTTTCAGTTTATCAGGTCTTGCAAGGACCCCAGTGCAAATAAGGTAGCTGTGCCCTCTCTGTGTGCCTCTAGGGAAAAGTTCACCAGGGTTTGCAGAACCTGGTATTTTTCTGGCAAAATGCCAGAGTATAGAGTATGTACAAAGCAAATATAAACCCAGGTGGGCTTATATATCTCCTATATCAGAAAGAATATATAAAATATATGTATAAAAATAGTAGAACAGTAGCCTAGCAAGTTCCAGAAAACCTTTATAATAGTATAAACAGAAGTTATTTTCCTCACCAACCTGTAAAGGACAATGATTTACTGGCTGCCGGGAATGGGGCTAGTGGAGGGAGCTATAGTGAAGACCAACAGGCACCTGCTTTACTGCAGGACTGTTGGGAAAAACAGGTTTAGTATCCTGGGACAGTACTAGGAAGGGGAAAAAGACTGCTGTCCCCAAGAGAAGGAAATTATCGAGTAAGTGGCAGTTCTTCAGGACACGGGAGGCAGTTCCACCTCTGTTCAAATATTTTCTTTAAGTTTACTTTCCACATTTGTTTTTTCCCCACGCCTTATAAACAATCTCTCATATTGTACTTAAATTTGTCTCTGAACTAGCTGTAGAAGGAAAAGTAGAATATCATAATCACAAGAAAAATTATATTCAAAATATTGACAATAAACCGAGTTGCCAGAAAAAATTGGCAAACCAAGCAGAGGAGGCCTTAAAAGCAAGGCCTTTCTAAAAATACTCTTCAATAATCGAGGTATTAACCAGCAAGATCACCAACACCACAGGAAGTTGACTGTACAAGGCATTGTAAGAACTAAAAAAGAGAGTAAGAGAGATTTAATTTCTACAGTCGAATTTACTTGGAACTAAAATACTTCCTGCATTTCTTTATAAGGTAAGATTTCAAACCAAAACCCTGAAATTAATAATCTAAATTACTAAGTTTCTCTTCTGTGTGAGGTTTTAAGTGTTGCTAATGATTTTCTATCAGCATGTCAGTTTAGGAACTGCAGTTTCAGCTGTGCCTAAAAGAAACCTACAGGTTTCTGTGCAAAGATACACGCAGGTGAAGTGGATTTAACTCTTTATCCTTAGGGGCTGACCTAGCTAAGCTGTGCTACGACGAGGAACAGCCAGCTCCCTTGAGTCTTTCTTCCTGAAGGTGAAGCTGCTTAGCCACCTTTATGAATCCCAGATGAAGACAGAATTACTACCAAACCAGTTCTCTAAGGAAGAAAAATGATCAGGAACACTACAAATATATTTCAGGTCACGAATTTAGGATCACGATGTGAACCAGCAAGCACGGCAGGTAACTAAACCAGTGCAGATCCCTTTACAAACTGCCTTCCACACCTCTGTAGTAAAATTACTTTGAATGTAACTTCAAGCAAAAATAAAACGATTAAATCCACAACCACTGAACAGGAGGATTTAAAAATAAAGTTCTCTTCCTGTATAATCAGTGATGAAGTAGAAGAGAGAGACTGATCTCATGGTGTAGCTCACGGTTACAACAATATTTTAAAGCAATTGTTCTAACAGGACGTAGTGAAAATCTGTTCACTTTGAAGACCAGAGTGGCTTGATTTTTAAACTCTTTTAAGGAGATCCTATTTGTAACCACTGCAATACATAGGAGGTGAGATACAAGGAAATTTTTCTGAAAATATAACTATTTCCTTTTACTTTGAAAACATCAGCTTTCATAACAATTCCTAGTGGGTCTAATGGGGTTTGAAGTTTCAATGCATTTTACTAAACTTTCACATGAAAAGCTCTAACAAAAGAGGAACTGCTTTTTTTACCACTGCCTAAATATGAAAAATGCCAATCCAGATTGCAAGGGAAGTCAAACAGAAACCAAACCAAACTCACATACAAAATCACATAACCTCAGCATATGACAGTTATTTCTGATGAAATAATGTATCTCACAAGCTTTAGAGCACATGCACGATGAAACTGGTAAATGCTGAAGGCCATAAAAAAGCCTGAGCATATCGCAGTACAGAACAGTAAAGCAAAAGCCAGACTTTGTCTTGAAAAGCTGAGGCAGAGTGACAGGTAGGAAAGACTGCTAAGTGAACTCACTGGCCTTAATACCTGCTCATGAATGAGCAGGAGTAAACACTGAGTTAAAACACATACTTGCGACATAGAATACAGGTTTGTGAAACTCCTTTGCTTTAGAGAGCTTTCAGCCAGAAAACTTCAAAAAGTTATATAACACATAAAACACTTTCCTGAGAATGCTTTGATAAACCTGATTTAACCTGATTACGAAAAACATTAAAACCAGAAGTGTTCCACCTACAGACTGAAACCCATTCACAGCAGCCGTGTAACAAAGGCTGTTTTGTTCTAAGAAACTGATCACATCAACTACTACATGTAAGAAAACCAGACAAATGTTCAGACCATGCAGAGCCCTGCACTTCGTGTAGTGCTGGCCCATATACTTCAGTTTGCTGCTTGCTGTGTGCATATTATCAGGCTTAGAGGCATGCATCATTGCCTTCTATTTTAGATACCAATTTTCATTTAAGGAGACCCTGAACAACACAGATTATAGAAAGCAACACATGAGGATGCCTACCTAAGCATCTTCCATAATGCCTTCCCTTCAGTGGGCAAACAGCTAAGAAAACCCACAGTGGCATCACTGTACAGAGCTCTGTTTTCTTCTGCTGCTTGACCAGGACATATTTTTCTGGTCAGTGCTATGTTTTTCAAGCTCACAGCACATCATTTAACATCTCAGATGTTCATGTCTTCTGTTTGTTTGCATGGACAGTTTCAATCCTAACATTAAATCCACAAGGTGCTTCCTACTGCTCTGAAATATATTCCTGAAAACTATTTTCAAACAACAATAAACAGCATAAACTTATACTCTGGAAGGTCTCCACTTAGTGATCTGTAAAGCTCTTTTACGTGGTAATAGGTTTTAAGCAATGGATTTTAAGTAGTTCTTTTATGTAGTTTTTAAGTTAATTATATGCGATGCTAAACGTGAATATTCAATGACTGAAGACAAGTGCATGTATACTGCTAACACAGATGGAATCATCTGTGGAAACTGCTTAGTTGGTATGAATAACTTTTATGTAAAAATAAAGGTATATTTCCTGCAGTTCCTTCATATAGAACATTTCTGCTGTTCAGTTTTTTAGTAAAGAAATGTGATTAGGTGGTGAATTTTTGAAGAGATAAACAGTAAATATCTATTAGTTTCTGGTGGGATAGCTTGGGCAATGGAGAATCACTCATGAAAACAGAAGTCCTGATTGACATGAAGTCTGAACCAGTGGAATTTGGAAACACAACTTGCCTGGCAGGGCTTTTTAAAGTGAAATTCACATACTGCCAGGAATTGGGTGGAAGACTTTCAAGAAACATTCAGGAATTCGTCACATTTTTTTGATCTTGCAATAAAAGTGATTCCTGATGTTTTCATATATTTTCCCCATTCATCATAAAAGCACTGCCATGACACAGGA
This sequence comes from Nestor notabilis, assembly GCF_000696875.1. NCBI lineage: Eukaryota > Metazoa > Chordata > Aves > Psittaciformes > Psittacidae > Nestor > Nestor notabilis. Next base: position 61,315 of record NW_009929855.1, on the reverse strand, counting down.
CTTCACAGCAGCTGGGAACCTTTACCGCTAGCAGGCATGTGTCTAGAGCTATACAACTGTAGCTGCTTCTAGTTCTCACATATGCTCACATACACTTCTCTCCACATTTCACATAGCAAATGCCATTCAGCAAGATTTTCCTCATCCACAAGGAGAAAATAAATTTACAAAGCAAGGAGTTGTGAAAGTGTCTCCAGATCCTAAGAAACCACTGATTCCAGACTGTCTTTAGGAAAATGTTGAGTCTTTTTGATGGAGATGGCACTGCTTAACAGCTCAGTTTTTAAAGCTTTTTTTATCTGCTGCTTAACAGCTCAGTTTTTACAGATTTTTATCTGCCATTTTATCTTCCTAGATTTTCACAGCAGTAACAGCATACTGCCTGAAATACTGCAGAGAGAAATATGGGAGTATGCTAACACCAGTAAGTCAGGTTTATCACTTGCTACAGTGCAAATTAGCTGGTCTTCACTTAAATTCATTTAATACTATAAACTATAATGGTTAGAGACACAATGTAGACATTACAGCTTCTGTTAGCTGTTTTTACATTAATTAATGTAATTATCTACATTATTTTTCATTCGCCAACTTGCATACATTACTACATGAAATACCCTACAAGCTTTAGAGGTATAGAAATGAGAATAAAAGAATACCAATGTGCTCAGGTAAATTCTGTTATTGTTTTGAAATTACAGGCTTGATTACTTTTGTCGCTTTATCAGAGACTTCTTTTTTATTAACTCATTTAAATAACTAGTAGGAGGCACAACAAAAGATCCTGAAACAATTGGAACTAGATGATCATTAAGGTCCCTTCTGACCTAAACCATTCTGATTCTATGACTCAACTCCTGTCTCAGCTGTTGGACTGAGGCATTTCCCTGTAACTAAGGCTGTCTAGAATAAGAAAAAAAACCACAAAAGACAGTCTTTGCAATGATGTTTGTGCTGTATAACTACGACTGTGTCACAAAATCCACTTAGTGCACTCAGTAAGCTGCAACCTCTGAAAATGGGAATGGTAGAACTAGGGAGCAACAATAGACAAGCCACTAGAGGCCCTCCTTCCCACGACTAAAATGCATTAGGCAAAAGTAAACTGCAAGCAACAATCTGCTTGGCTGAAAAGGTTGGGAATTTAGTCCAAATGTGGAAATGACAAGTTTGTAATAGATATTAGATAATTAATGCCACTGCTGTAATAGCATATTGTATTCGCTTCCCACTCAGTGATATTGTAATCACAGAGGAAGGGATGTAGCAAGAGGAAGGAAGACTCACAAAAGCTCCTCACACGAAGCTCCCTAGGTATTGTCACAGTGATTATCCCTCACCGTGCCATCCTTAGCAGGGAATTCAGGCTTATTCAAGTAACACAAAACACCTTTTCCTTTCTGTTGACTACAGTGGCAGTTGAGAGAACTGGACCTTCGCTTTCTGAAGTCAGCTTTTAACGAACAACTCTTCCAGGTCTCATGTCATACACAAATGTGCTTTGCTGTGTTCTATGTGTGTTTACAGTGTAAAACCCTGCAAACTGTGTCATCCAGGTTGTTTTCTTTATTAGTCTCTGACTCTGGCTTTTGCCTTTATCTTGTGGAAAATCTCTTACCTACATCTCACGGCTGTGTCTGTGTTTGCTCAAAAATCATGTGTCTACCTGGATAAGCTGCCATACTGAACATGCAGACATGGACAAAGTTGCCTTATCTTCTGAAACAAGTAAACTGGAATACTGGCATTTTGGTCAGATTCTTTTATCAGAAGAGAGAATGCCTGAAATCAGTTATTTCAACTGGAGTTTGTCTTTCAAATATGAACATGACTGCTCTGAAATAACTATGTCATAAGTTAACAAGTTATTAGCTGTGATCATTTTGTGGCAACTACTTGGCATCAAAGACCAAGACCTCATCTTCCCACATTTGCATGTCCTGGCTTGGATTTCTCACAGTATGACAATGGCCACATTGTGTTAAATGCGTTAGGTCAGGTGCAAATGTGAGTGTTAGCTTGAAAACAAACATACAAAACAGACCACAAAAATACAACTTGTTAACATAAATGAAAGTCAATATTTACGTTAAAAATACTTTTGGTAAGAGAAAGAGGAACTGGATATGTGAGAAGTGGAGAAGTAAACGTGACATACCTGTACAAACGCAGTAGATACGACTCTCAACAGTTTTCTGACCCAGTATCTGAAACTGCGTGAGCTGATTTCAATGCCATGGAGGCTGTACTGGGAGGTACATCACTTAGCAGAGGAGGGAGTATGGAAAAGAAATAACTAGAATGGCCTCTGTCTCTCTCTTGCATTTAGCATCTGGGATCATCAAGCAAGAGAGAGACTGTGCTGCTGCATGATTAATGTTACTGAGCTGCAGATGCCAAGTGAATGAACTTCACGCATAATGTACAAGGCCTGGCAGGTCTAAATGGGAGCAAAGATGGAAAACTTCATTTTGTCTGCTGGAGGGTTCATGAACAATGAAGTATGCCATATTATTGTTCAGTTTTATAAGGATATCAACATGAAGAACAGTTGAAATAAGACACAAAAGAGATCTTTAGAAGTCTAATCAAGCTTCAACTCCCTGTAAAGGATAAACGGACTCATTAACATCTCAGAAGTTTGTCTTGCTCACAGGCTGGTTAAGTTATGATAATACCATCCTCCTGGTATTTCAGACTCCATGGATGAGCATTAATAGGCATATAGTGTTTAACAAATGATTCTATGTGTCAAAGTTAAGGTTTCTCTTGAGGTTCCTACACAAACTAATACGTGAAGTGAACAATTGCCAGTGGAAAAGGATCTGGGGGTGCTGACAGCTGCTGAACATGAGCCAGTGTGTGCCCAGGTGGCCAAGCAGCCCACAGCATCCTGGCCTGTATCAGCACTAGTGTGGCCGCAGGGCCAGGGCAGTGATTGTCCCCCTGTACTGGGCACTGCTGAAGCCACACTTTGAATCCTGTGTTCAGTTCTGGGCCCCTCACTACAAGAGAAACATTGAGGTGCTGGAGCAGGTCCAGAGAAGGGCACCGGAACTGGTGCAGGGCCTGGAGCACAAGTGTGATAAGGAAGGGCTGAGGGACCTGGGGGGGTTTAGTGTGGAGAAGAGAAGGCTCAGGGAGGACCTCATCGCTCTCTACAACTACCTGAAAGAAGGTTGTAGTGAGGTGAGGCTGGTCTCTTCTGCCAAGTAACAAGCAATAGGACATGAGGAAACAGCCTGAAGTTGTGTTCCAGGAACCAGTCTGAAAGCTGATAATTTCTCCTGTAAATTCTAAATGGGTGAAGACTCTTATCACATTACTGGATTTCTTTGGAACCACAAAGAAATTATTTTATGACAAATCAGGCATAGTTAAAAGCAGCAAAATGTCTGTATTTACACATAATACCCATTTCTCTGCTTTCTAATTATATTAGCACTGACATTTAACCACAGCAATGTTTCACAATCCTTTTTTATTATGCTCATTTCTCAAGAAGTTTTGAAGCTAGATAGATCATAAAAGGATCCATGTAATTTAGTTACCAGATTGATGGACACTACAGACACACACACAAAGAAATGGTTATTGCTTCGAGTTCCCACCAATAATGCAGGAGCTGGCTTTAGCTCTAAAATAAAGGAAGTCAGCCCTAACATTTCCAAATTGTTTGAACAAGAAATACCACCATATACAAATTCAACAGAATGGAGTGTGAAATAAGGCTGTCAAGAGTTATTAACAGGTGACAATATACTTGTCCTGTGAATCCAGGCATCCTTTCAGTGCCCTCACCTTTTTCTTTCTCTGCCCGTGATGGACCTGTGTATCATTCCAAAGGGGTAAGAAACAGATTCCAGTCATCATGCCACAAGTTGTGGCACGGTAGGCATACCAGCTGCCTCTCTGCTTTCTGTAACTATGTCAGCTGTGTGGTCATTCCAGAAGACTCACAAAAAGTATTTCCTGCTGGTGCGACCACAGAGCTGACATTGATAAAAGGATCAGTAACAGCTCTTTTTGGGTTTTAACAAATCCAGAACTAATTCATACCTATACACTGTACCACCTACCATCATCACAGATACTCTAAAATCCACAATAACTGCATCCTCTGCAGAACTGCATGTTATATGAATGCTTGCAATCAAAATATCCTATTCCAGACCAAACAAAGTCCATTTCCTGAACCTTCATTAAGTTACACTGTTAGGCTTTCTCCCCTGACATACCAGTTTTACCTTCTGGAAGGGTCATATAATATTTAAGTAAACAGGTGCTCTGTTTGCTATATGTATATTACATCCAGACAACACTTGCTTCCCAAAATTAGCTTACTCGGTTTACAACCATCAACAGTAAAAGCAACGTCTCTCAGCTATGTGCTTGGATAGGGTTAGTCATCCAGACTTCCAGGGAGCATGCCACATATAGTGGGAGTGCCACTGGAGTTGTGTATGCCCAAACATTTGCAGATCCATGCACTCTCCTATGATGGCAAAGACTTAAATTGCAAAGCTCTCCCCTTTTCTGCTTGGCTTTCACTGAAGATGTAGAAAGGTCCTTGCAGCAGAGAACTATAGGTTCAGCCAGAAACACGTTTACAAAGCATGGAACTTTGTATGCAGACTCTGTATGCAGACTCTGTATGCACCAAGAAAAAACCAGCCATCTGGAAGTGGATCTTTACAAGCCAATTTGACAGTAGGTTATTTTTGGTTTTTTCTTCCCCAAGCACTTGAGGAAGTTAATATAAAATAGTTTAAGTTTTGAGAGTTCACAGATATTCACACATAACATTACTCGACAGGTATTACAGCAGGTTCCTAATCCACTCACATTACTCCTCTGCAGAGTCCACAGAAGGAATGACAATAAAGCAGGATTATTTTTTTATGCCTAATATTGCTTAAAGTCTCTTCTGGCACCTCTGGGACACATCAATCACTATTAATTTCTGTCTAAAGATAAATGAGGTATAATGAAATAAAGTAAAACAGAAATGATAAGAATATTCTGACATTAATTGCTGATTTATGCATAATACTGCAGGGGTTTTGTTGCTGATCATTAGAAGAGCAAACCCTAAATAAATAACCTATGAATCTTCTTTACCTGTTTAAATATTTACTTTTCTGCAAACTTATCTCAGTATTTTATTCACATAACCCCTCCTGTAATTTTCATCCTAATTAGTATTGCACAATGATATTTTCCTGTGAATTTAAATTCTTGTAATGGAGATTATATATAAAAAAGAGCAACTACAGAATAAATTGTTCACTGATGGTCAGACTCCTTGTTCATGGTTGTAGTGCATCTGCAGGTTTTGCTACAGAACTGCAGAGGTGACTGTGCCTCAGGTTAGATTTTCTAGCTCCCTGACAGTGCCATCATGCCTTTTTATACTTTTGACCAGTTTTGTGCCTATACTCATTCTAGGTTTCCCAAGCAATTCTTTCTTGAGTGTATTCTGCAATGTCCTCTATTCTGCATGCTCTGCATCCTGCATCCTGCATCTGCAAAGCTTTCCCAAAATACACATTGAGGGTATCTCTGTGCTACCTTTGCCCATAGCCAGCTCCTGGTAAGCACGCTATGTATGATGGGACACATATTTAGTAGTACCTAAACCAAAAGCACATTTACTAATAGCAGGTTTGTTTTTAAAACATCACAATAGAATGAAAATCATTACAGCAAGTTACAAATGCTGTAAAAGGATCAGCTACCCTTCTTCTCAGGTAAGCAGAGCAACTGATCAAGAATTGTTTTATCCTTCTACTTATTCTGTTAAAAGGCAGAGACTCAGATATAAAATGTTCATAAAAGTGAATCAACACCTGTGAAGCTGAATTTCTAAAGGCAACCTCAATACCATCTTTAAAGTATCACAAGTAAATGTTTTCACTTCTTTTTTTGGTCATGATTTGTCAAATCATTATTTTTTTTTGGTCAAGGTTTTGAATTTTGCCCCAATTAGACCAGATTTTTTCTTCACAAACTTGAGACATCGAGGTTGTGACATTCATTTCCTTCATGCATTGTGACAGTTCTTCACTGTCAACGACATTCGTTTCCCACCCAGCAACTTCCGTCTCTTCAGGAAGCAAAACTACAGATTCCAGGGGGTGTTTGTATTTTCATTTTCTAAACAGAAACCCATAAAGACTACAGATAGTGAATGAATATGACTGAACAGAAATCTTGCTCTGTTAACTTCTGCCCATTTCTGGGTCTCGGGAAGAAGTGAAAGAGCACAGAGCACGAGTACGAGATGTAACAGCCAAGCAAATATCACACAGCAGTGAGGTTATTAACATGAACTTTAGCCACAAGAACTAATGCTTTTAAGAATAACCCAAGCCCAGCTATACTGTTAACAAATCTATCTTGTTCTGGCACAGGTGAGAGGCTAGAAAAGCCAGTAGTTGAATTAGAAAATGGTCCAATAAGCCACAAAATCTCTTGACTTGGAAAGTTATGCAAACTAGTTGAAATATCAAAGTGGAGGCCTGGAACAAGCAGCACCAAGACTCCAGGCTGGGATTTGCCTATAAAAAGAGAGATCCCTGGGGAGCTGTCCCAGAATCCAGGATCTGCTGAAGAGTGGAAGAACTGCAACTAAATCTGTGAAAGCTCAAAAATGGTATACAAAAAGAAGTACAAGATTTTTTCTTTTTACCTTTGTGTTAGTGAAGATTTGAATACAACAAAAAGCTTGGCCTTTAGGGGCTTAAGTACTGTGTTACTGCAGTAGCTGAACAGTTATAATCTGCCTGTGTCTCTAAAATCAAAAAGAAAGCAGGAAGAATAAGTATTATGGTATAAAAGGCCTCTACTTAGATAATTACCTCAGTGTGGTACATATGCCTCAGTAATTTACATAGTAATGTTTATGCCTTATCATATGATCCTGAGTTGTGCTCTTGGCTACCTTGGCACACCTGCTGCTGACAGCCGGTCACTAAGTTTATTTCAGTATCACTGTCTGTGCTCATGCTGTTTTTATCTTCTGTCACCAGCCACATGCTGCCCTGACTTCACCTTATAATTTAAAGCAAGCAATGGGACTCCCCTGAAAGACATGACAGCAGTCCTTTTCTGGAGAAAAATGATGACATTTTACTGCCCAAGCTTTTTATAATGCCAGATTATATTGCTTCAGAGATTGCTTCTTATAGCTGTTTCCTCTAACAAGGACTTTCAATGTAAATGTTTAAGAAAAGCATTAGAACAGTAAAGAGAGGAGTTTTAAAGTGTAAAATCCCACAATGACTTATTTTGACCACTGTATCTCACCAGAGCATGGTGCATGTATAACAAATCCTAGCGCCTCTTGTAAATCAACCTTCAGTGAGGCAAAAAGCCATCAGTTCTCCAATACTAATGCTTTATTACCTACTGGTTGGTTTCACTCTCAAGAAGTCCATTTTCTAACTGTTACACATTTGGTTTTGATAACTGTACCAGTAGAAAGACAGATAAAAACTGACCTAAAAATACAAGTACATAGAATCATAAAATCATAGAATAGTTAGGGTTGGAAGGGACCTTAAGATCATCTAGTTCCAACCCCCCTGACATGAGCAGGGACACCACACACTAAACTATGTCGCCCAAGGCACTGTCCAGCCTGGCCTTGAACACCTCCAGGGTTGGAGCATTCACAATTTCTTTGGGCAACCTATTCCAGTGCCTCACCACCCTCACTGTAAAGAACTTCTTCCTTAGATCTAACCTAAACTTCCCCTGTTTAAGTTTAAACCCATTACCCCTTGTCCTACCGCTAGAGTCCCTAATGAAGAGTCCCTCCCCAGCATCCTTGTAGGCCCCCTTCAGATACTGGAAGGCTGCTATGAGGTCTCCACGCAGCCTTCTCTTCTCCAGGCTGAACAGCCCCAACTTTCTCAGCCTGTCTTCATACAGGAGGTGCTCCAGCCCTGTTATCATCCTCGTGGCCCTCCTCTGGACTTGCTCCACCAGCTCCATGTCCTTTTTAAGTTGAGGACACCAGAACTATACACAATGCTCCAAGTGAGGCCTCACAAGAGCAGAGTAGAGGGGCATGATTACCTCCAAAATAAGAAGGACAATTTACTTTGCAAAGATGGTTTATGTAAGGTTGTTTTATTGCCTCTTACTTGAAAGTTCCTCTGACTCAAAGGTCTATCAGCAGGTGAATGCTATTATATAACCAGCATGGTAGCATGGCCTTGGCCACTTCTTGAAAAAGCTGCAAGAAGCAACTTTCATGCCTTTGTTCAATTAAAATTTTGATCATGTCAGCAAGGATTTGTTGGCAACTGCTGATATGCAATAAGATATATGTCTGTTAGAGCTTTTAAATGCTTTGGATGTAGAGACCGCTGTGCCTAAGCAGACTGGCACTGCCCACCGTAGGAAAGCGCTGTATGATTTACTACTTTGCCCAGGCACTCTTATCTGACTAAATCCCTCTTTCCTTGCTGCTGGGAAGCAGAACCGGCAGCAATGAAGCATCTTTAACATTCTGCATAGTACAGCTCTAGATCTCTTGGAATATATTAAGGTCAAATCTTGGTTTAAAAAGGTCCATAAATTTGATTTTACTTGGCTGCAAATCGGCAACCTGAAAATGAGCAAATAAAATATTACAGCTGATATAGAGGAAAATTAAACTTCCACTTACCAATGTACTTCAGTCTAAGGTGAAGCTTGATTGTGAAGTAAGAGCATGAGCCAATGATGCATTCACACCTTGTCTTCAGAGAGCCTAGTAACTATGGGATACAGCACCTGGGCAAGTGACATACAGTCACTTCAAATAAAGCTTTCTACACTTGCAGGGTGGCTGAAAATTCTTGGACAGTGCAAACAGCTCATGATGTGAATTGTAACCTGGTTAATATGCCTAGTAACAACTCATTAGTTTTCAGAAGGAATGAAACCCCCCTGCCAGTAAAATGTGACTCTCTATTGTAGGTCAAAGAAAGGCTGAGCTGTATTAGAAATAACTGAACAATCAAATTATATGAGGAAAAAAAAATACTGTATTTAACTCTGATATGGATGTAATATGGTCAGCAAAATGTGAGTCTTAAGGTCAGATTTCAAATGATCTTGCTGGGTTTGAAAAATAGAGTTTTCACTGGGTACATAGGTGTACATAAAATATGATGCACATTACTCAGGAATACATGTGCCAGGACAGATGATGGATCAACAGTTAGCAATTCTACTGTTTATATTCATTTGCCTAAGCCTTAATAGTGTGACCACTAAATGGAAGCACTTTGGACTGAATTGTTTAGATGTTAATTTGACTGCATCTGAAACTACTCACCCTAATACTATGATGTGGGTAGCTAATGCAAGCAGTGAGACATGGGGCCAGAAACAGCAAATATAGCAGTCTGCTTGCTGTGACTCGCACACAGGAAAGAAAAGCCGTTAATTTGATTTATGGAATTAAACCTTTTCAGATATTTCAGGGAAAATGTTAAAGTTTTTCAGGGATTATGTTGCTATGTAAGAAAGGCCACCCATTTGTTCCAATATTCTGCATTTTTCAAAGTATGCTCACAACAGTGATTATTCCCTTGGTGTCCTCAATAAAGGAAATAAGAAAGAATAAAAGGTAGGTATTGTCTTTTGTGACAGCAGCAGAAGTCAATTAATTATACTTCTTAAACCTCTTTGCACCAGTGCATCCAAGCTACCTAAGACAAAACGAAACTCCTTCAAAGCAAGGCTACCATCTGAAATGAGCTATATAAAGAGCATACTTCCTCACCCAACAAATTGCTCCTTGCTTAAACTTAGTATCCTGCTTATTAACATAGATTTTTTTTCTGGTTTTTGTTCCCTGCAAAACCAGCATGTAAACTGGATTCTCTGCCAGCTTGTGCATCACCAATAGGAATAACTATTTGAAGAAAACACTTGTACTGTAGTGTCTTTATTGTTCATGATTTGTAAGCTGAGAACTCACTGTAGCTCTGAATCTCAAGATTCAGAGGCACAAAATGGCCTTGTTTGGAGCTGGTGAGCAAGCAGTCTGGCTTCTTGTGGCACAGTCAGGGCAGAAGCCCATAGAATCACAAAATCCCAAACTGGTCTGGGTTGGAAAGGACCTTTAAGCTCATCCAGTTCCAATCCTCTGCTATGGGCAGGGACACTTTCCACTAGAGCAGGTTGCTCCAAGCCCCTATGTCCAGCCTGGCCTTGAACACTGCCAGGGATGGGGCAGCCACAGCTTCTCTGGGCAACCTGTACCAGTGCCCCACCACCCTCACAGGGAAGAGTTTCTTCCTTATATCTAATCTAAATCTTCCCATACTGCCATTTGAGACTCAGTTTTACAGATGTACACTTTGACAGGTCTACGGCATATGCTTGTGAATATATCAAAATGCCACTGTCCTTGCATTCCCAACCTTAGCCACCTCTTTCTATAGCCAGTACTAAAATAATTCAGTGACATAAACAAGGTGGTGCTTATTGTAAGCAATAATGTATTTCATATTCCCACCAGTAACGAACTCATTAAAAGGAGAAGCTGATCTCCACGAGTTTCAAAGCCAACCTAATCAGGAACAATAACACGAACTCCCAGCAAGGGGCACTGTTTTGCTACACGTCCCTTACCACCTATTTTCCACTTAAAAAGATGTTACTGTACAACTCATGCGTTTAACGTGAAATGTAGAACCACATGCAACTCACAAAGATGTCGAACCTTTTGTCACTTTTAGGTGAAGATAATCACGCTCATTAAATCATTTCTGCTTACTCTATTCCTCAGTCAACGTCCTGTCAGATACAGGACTAAATTAACACAGAGTTTTGAAAAATGAGATGGAATTTCCTCATTTACAAATGCTTGAATATTTCAGAAAGAAACAGAGATGTATATATCAAGGATTAAATATATAAAGGATAAACTGGCACCAAATTTGTGGAGGACTTTGGGAAGTGTTTGGAGACAGGATTCAATTTAAAGGGTGTGATATGCAAGGAAGTAGGAAATCTTTTGTATATTAAACAAAAATAAAATTAGGAGACATTCAGAACGTCCTGCTTTGAGAAGTCTTAAAACAAGAGTAAGCACAAATACAAACCAGTGTGCTATCAGGGAAAGAATTCCTTTGGAGATTTTGGTCTGTTCCAAGACTTTTCCAAGAAGAAAAAACCCTGTGTTTATTTAAATGATAGCTTTTCCAAGAACGCAAGTATAAAAACAAAAAGCAAGGCATATTTCAAACAATGTATCAGAACTAGGTTTGGCATGTTTTCTCTCAAAAATACATGAGTACTGAAAACTTGCCAATGTGCATTCTTTCCAAATTAGAGTACCTGCTGTAAGGAGGGCAGCACAACTGAACTCTGTTAACAAACTTTTAGGCAGAACAAGGCTGTCAGCAAGAGCATACCACTTGCCTTTGAGGAGCTGAAGTCTTCCCTCACATTTTTCTTACCTTGTATTACATCCACGGTTGTGGCTAGTACACTCGGATCTAGCCTTTACAGCAATAGTTTTTTCCAGATAAACATCCTCCTGAGAACTTCAGAAGTTTCTGAAGAATGTGGTTCTTATTTTTATGCCACAATTTCTTCCTTTCTTTATGATTTTTCCTGTCTGCTTTTCATGTACTTTTTTGTAATGATAATTGTAATAAAGCATTGGATAAGGACTTACTTATATGTCTTATTTAATAAATTTGAGAATTTGGGGTTTACTCTGAAGAATAAATGAGGCCAGGTTGGATGGGGCCTTGAGCAATATGATCTAGTGTGAGGTGTCCCTGCCCATGGCAGGATTTGGAACTAGATGATCTTAAGGTCCTTTCCAACCCAAACCATTCTATGATTCTAGGTTAAACTAATCAGAGTGCTTCTTCAGTAGTTAAATGCTGCAGACTTCAAAGATGCTTGCCCAGACATGTGCTGGGAAATGAGCTATGACCTTCTGTCCTCAGCATTTAAAATATTTTAATCTTCCTAAGCACACCACTTTTGAAGCAACGAAGATGCAGAAAGCAAAATGACTGTCCTCTTACCTCTGTCAGTTTGAGCAGCCAGCCAGTGGCCTGAAGATTGCTTAGATCTGGACAACAAGAGAACAATGCAGTCATGTAATCCTTTGCAAAGACATAATGCAGAAGCAATGGTAGACAGTTTCTTTGTCACCACTTCTAACATACCTCATAGTTGGCTGTAGATCACTCCCTTCCCTACTCTGCTTTTGCTATGATGTAGAGCTATTCCACCAGTAGTTATCTAGCTGCCTGTAAGATCTCTTTGCTACCTCCTCTGAGCATGTTTTCACACAATTTGACAAGTCAGGCTAAGAAAGAAGGCTATGTCTTGGATGGATATAATTTCTTGTACAAAGAGACATTATGGTTCATTTACTTCTGTCTGTAACACCATGGTGTGGTCACAGGTGGAAGTGACAACTAGGCAGTCTGGAAGGGCTACAGAAGGAAGCAGCTTTTAAAGCTTTTTAAATGATCAGAATTCGGTCAGGTCTGGGCAAGGAAGCAGAAAGCTGTGGCTGCTTTATACAAGAGAAAATTACATTTTTATGGGGTCTTCTCTTTCTTTCTCTCCTCTCTATTTTTAGCATTATGGAAGTCTTAGTCTGGATTTCAGACACCTTCATGATTTAGGATGTTCAGATAAGAGGTTTTTTTAATTCCAAGAAGAAGCTTCCATACTAGATGAAGTCAGGAATTCTTTCATGGTTTCAAGGTTATAGCAACCCTTGCAAGAGCTATTTCTGAAGTGTGTTCTGATTTAGGGTATGCTGCAGAAGTACTGTCACAAACCGAGGTAAGAGCACACTGTTAGTATGATTAAGGTACAGTAAGTTACACATGAAAAAGAATGTTCTATTTTTTTCAGTTTACTTTTATAGCTCTCTTTACCACATAAACTCAAAGGAATGAAAATGTGCCATATACTTTCTCGTGCTCAGCTCTATCCAAATCCCAGACAATGTTTAAAAGAAGACCTCAAAAATTTCAGGAGGAAATCTCTTGCTTTTCAACCATTTCCTCAACTACTATGCTCAGAGACGTAGCATGATGTGAATTTGTGATGCACTGTAACTCAGCAACTGTTCCTCATGAGGATTTATACAGCATCTCAGCTCCTGCATGCATGCCTGTACGTTTTCAGGAAGACTATAATGTGTTTTTCATTGCAAAGGATTGCCTGGGATAAATACATGACTCTTATTTTGTAGGCACAGAAGTTCAATAACAGTCTCTACAGAATCTCTCCATAAAATACGACAATAAATAACAGTTTAACCTCTAATCTATATTAACAGGCTACCTTTATTTATTGTTTGACGTCTGTAAAGATAAAGACAGGTAATCCAAAAGAGTAGTCACAATACAGGCTAATGACCTTCCTTTACAAGAATGTAGACACCATTGGGCAAAAACCATTTCAGCTTCAGCATCATGCAAAGGGCTATTTTGCAAAGAAACACTGTGTGTTAGTTGTTGAAACTTTTTTGTGCATTCCCCGAAACAAATTACACTATTCTGAATATTTTCTTTTCTGTGCAGTAAATAAAGTTTTTCATGTTGACAATGCTAATATTATATTTTTAAATATACTTGCATTTGTGTTTTTTTGTCATTTTTTATTGCATTGTATAAATCCCAGAGCAGACATCCACTAAGCTCACTTCAAGAAAGCCCTGTTTCTTGGGATAGCACCATGAAGTGACACAGGTGATCATATGGCATTTCAATATGGTTTACTGGCTGAATCTATGGGAAAGTTATTTCAATGAGAAATGTTGCTGTAAGTTTGGAGTACAAGTCAGGAAGGTTATTTTTAAGTGATATTTTTTTTCGTTGCATTATTTCATTCAAATCATTTTCAAGGGTGAAAATTCCTAATGCAAAGTAATCTTAAGCTGTTTTAGTCTAATTAGTACTTCAAATCTACCATGGAAAGGATGAGAAAGGAGGGAGGCAAGAAAATCATTTTATTACTAATTGAAATTCTGGGCTTTAGCAAAGCTACTGTGGAACTGGGGGGACAGAGTAAGAAATGACTGGCAAACATTTATTTTTAAGGAAGAGTTATGGACATTGGTGCTCTAGCTAATACATGTTTTCTAATGTATGAAGAGATGTGTGTAATTAGGTTGGTTTCACTTACTTTTACATTTTGGTGATGCATGAGGCAGCTGGAAATTCTCATCAATCTTAAGCCATGTACCTAGAAATAAGAAGTTACTTTTTATTTACAGGAATATCCACATCTGCTGGTTATTCAATTTGTTCTCTAAAAATGCATCCTGTTGTTTAAGAATACATTAAAAGCTCATTCATTTCATTTCTTAGTCTCATTTTTCACTAAATGAAAGAATCAATTTCTAGATAATTTTTAAAGATCTTTTTCTTCCTCTTCCTACTTTATGAAGCTTATTTTTAAAACAAATGGCAAAAATGTACCATACCTGTAAGCAACTGAGAAGGCAGTCTCACAAGGTTCATCAGAACTGTATTAATGTGAGAGGAGTTTCCTGAAAGTACTGAACATAAATTCTAGGACAGTCAGTCCTATCTTAGTGTAGGAAATATGAAAAGAAAGCCAGAATAGAAGATTTTCATTTTCTTTTCAATTACTCAAGGAGTCTGACACCAGTTCTGTAAATATACAGAGTGTGTTTTCCAGACTCAAGTCTGATTAGTAAGAAATTCTGACAGATCATCTCAGCTCTGTGGGAAATTGCAGGGTCACTTTTTTGAAAACAAGGCCTTGGAAACACCTTGGCTTTCCAAAATGGAGTCGCCCCAAATTGCTGGTCTTTTCTCCTCCACTGTTGGCTTTCCAATTTAGCTTTCTGTTTCTCTCATTTTTATTATCTGCAGTATCATGTGTATCCATCCAAATAAACTCGATTACTTCGAACAATGATGTTGAACATAATTCAAATCCTGAATTAAATGCAAATCTAGCACCAGAAAAAAAGGATTAAGTAGTATGATAGGATTTGAAATGTAAACAATATGTCTTTTCTGCACATAAAGTTTAATTAAATATAGGAAATGGATACTTGTAAGGACTGACAAATTCAAGGTAGCATTTGTATCTGTGACTAACAAAATGTGTGCACTTTGAGAACCATGTGCAGATTGAACAGTGGTGCCTTTGGAGGTAACATACAACTGCCTTTGTAAAACATTTTTCCTCATTTTATGGACAGTCAACTGGAGGAACCTTAGAAGTAGGACGTCCTTTTTGCAGGGCCAGCAATGGGATTTTAAATATGACAATGCTCAAGCATTTAACTTGTTTGTGGCTGAAATAGTAAAGCCTTTCTAACCAGTGGATTTACTGCAAGACTATTGCATTACTTCTTTGAAATTTGAAATGGAAGAAGAAGAGATTTCAAATCATATCAGCAGCCAGATAAGTGTGACTTTAATTGCCATACAGATGCGATATCAGTATGGAACAACTGTAAAGATTTATGGCTCTGTAGTCCTTTGTGCTAAGATGTAACTCAGAGTAATACACAAAGGCTGTAAACCCAGGACAGTGCGCCTCAATTTCTGCTCAGTAATTATTCTTAGTTGCAGGGGAAAAGAAGGATGGTGCTATTTCCCTATTCTTTTAACAGAGAAAGGGCTTTTTTTGGGGAAAACAATACTTTGTAAATGGACAAGGGAATTCAAATGATTGTTTGCTGTTTAGAAACATGGAAGACCATTGTGGTGTCATTTCATTGCAAGTTCATAAATCCCATAAATATGGAAAATGTACCCATGAGGAAAAAAGTGTCCTATTTCCATTATGCCAAACAACTTGGTACCTTTTGCCAAACAAGATTTTGGCATTGTAATGCTTCAGATAATCATTATAAGGCCACACAATGCAAACTGGTTACTTTTCTTAAAGTAACCATTTCTAGCAACATGTAAGTGAACAGGTAGCAAAATATTTCTCCTGTATTAATCCATTTGTTTCATTGAAGAGGCGTAACTGCAGGCAGACTTGGCTTTGGTTGCATACATACAGCACATGGTTCCATTTGTCACAGTGTCATGACAACTGGAGATAAAAATACAGTTGCTCAAACTATTGAGAATACATAACAGCAGGTCATGGCTAAATTCTGTTTTCCTCCAACTTAAAGAGAAACACATATTTGAATTTAGGTGCAAATTCAACTGTCTGAATTTAGCCCATGTTCCTTCTAAGCTATTCTGGCCAATACATTTTCTTTAATGATTCTCCATGAGCAGAAATAGATACAGAAATCAAAGGCAAGATTTTGCTTACAACACTTTAAAGTTAATTTGAAAATTTCCTGGTTATCACTGCCATTCCCAAAAGTACTCAGGAGTTCTGCTCTGAGATATAAAAAGAGTTATATTGTTCTCAGCTCAGCTCTTCTTCAAAGTTATTTATCTGACATTTTGGTTAAATTTGTAGCCCATAAGACAAACAGAATACTGAGAAGTAGCAAAGATCAGGTAATACAGAATTGGACAAAAGCTTCATTTTCTTTCAAGGTCATTAGAATTTTTCTGTTGCAGATAAAGAATATGACCCATTTCTTTATTTGAGATTAATTCAAACCTTTAGCATATTCAGCATATGATACTAGGAAAGGTCACCTGCTCTCTGAGTAGATGGGGTTCTCTTTTAGCATAAGAAATGTTTCTAAGGCTGATCCTAAATCCAAATGATTTCAAAAGGGTGCCAACTGAAATCTGAAAATAAATATGAGCATGTGTTCAGGTTTCCACTTATCTACCACAGTACTGCCTGATTACATAAGAGAAGAGCTTCTGCACAGAAGCACCCATCCACGATTTCCACCTCCATTCATTTGCTCTGCTGCACAACAGCCCCAGTTCTGCTGTCACCCTGAGCGCTGCTGTGCACTGCAGCAGAAAGAGGGATGACATAAATTTCAGCACAAGCACTGCTTGTCTTTAATGTCTAGCTTGTAATTTTATTCAGTAGCACCTTTGTACACCAGAAATATCTGAAATATATGCTTGTTAGACAACAAATAACATTCTGCTTTGCTAAGAATGCTTCCAAGTTACGAAACAAAACCAAGGGAAAGGCACAGTGGAAGTGTCACTTGTGTTAACGTAGGTGTCTGAGGGAGTGGGTAGAATCTAGCCGCAGAGCACAGAGAACAAAGCTAATTTTATCTTGTTTCTCAGCAAAGTAAATTAGTCTTTATTGCCTCAGTGGGTTTTCTGTGCAAGGAATAGGGAGACATTTCTTCATACA
This sequence comes from Nestor notabilis, assembly GCF_000696875.1. Classification (NCBI taxonomy): domain Eukaryota; kingdom Metazoa; phylum Chordata; class Aves; order Psittaciformes; family Psittacidae; genus Nestor; species Nestor notabilis. The sequence continues at coordinate 44,044 of NW_009929855.1, read as the reverse complement.
AAACACTCATCTTTTTCTGTTCAGTAACTGGAACAACCTTCACCTAAAAGTCCACGTAAAATTAACCAGAATAGCCACAGACTATTTTTAACACTTATACATTTTTACAAAAACACATTAACCCATTCAACTGATCTCCTTCAAGAAACGCAGGAACGTGCTCTGACCTAGCTTCATGCATTTATGTCTCCACTTTGTTTTTATCCCATCCCTCCTCATGAAGTGAGCTCTGCAATGTTCTCCCTAGTTTTTGGGAACTTCCAAAACTTGAAGCGATCTCTGAGAAGACACTGAACAGCACACTGCAAAACCTAAAACAACTGTCCATTCTATTTCATGCAGTACTAAGTCTAGCGTGTTTTGAACCTCCCAAATTCAAGATACATCCTGTAGCATGCTACAAGAACCTATTTATATATCAAAGCCCAATTTTGCTGAATTCAAAATATGTGGTTTGAAAAGACTGAAAGGTATAAATTCGGCACTTACAAATGTACAAATAAGATTTTCCTTAAAAGTAGATCAACTTCAAATGCCTTTATGACTAGCACACTGGTATTTTCCTTTATTTGCTTTCGGTAGCAACCTTTTTGTCCTTTCAGGAGAGCACGTTTGTGCTTATTTACACAAAATAAAGATAGCTTGACTTCATAAGTTTAGTATTTCGGGCAAGCAATAATATACCAGCCTGCTAGCCAGTCTTAGCAGGAAATAGTCCTAGTGCTGATCACAATGAGATGACTCGTGGTATCAGCTCATTTTGAGAAGTTTAGCAAACATGTTATCTCTAGCAACAGCTCTGATGTAATGTTTATAAGTTCAGTCTGTCCTGCTTGCCATTGTTAGTGATACACTTGTTACCAAAACAGCCTAAAAGTCTTTTTTTCATCATGCCCTTCAGAAGGTCACATACAGATGATGTCTCATCGTGATCTAATATTTGAAACAAAATCCCTCATGCTGTCAGAATAACTGTCTGAATTTAAAATTTTAATTCTTACTTATAATGAAGCTTAACTTTGTACTGCAGAAAGTTTTTATCTGACAACCTTAATGTAAATAGGTTCCATTATGTCCAAATAACAAGTATGCCAAATTGTATGGATTATCTATAGAACTGCAGATGCTTGCTTAAAATTACGGCTAGATGGCTGTTTGTATTTGTTTAGTTAAGGACCGCTACATGTCCTCCAGTACACTTGAGCCAAGGCTGATTCATAATCACAGAGGGAAAATTGCGTGGAGAGTCAATTAGGAGGAAAAGAAAAAAAAACAGAGAAAAGAGTAAAATATATGCAGTCTGTATAAAGTATTCCTTCAAGATTCTGAAAAGGCATGAGGTTTGTTAGTACTCTTTTTACATTCGACACATCCTCTGTTTCAAACGGCATCTGTAAAGTGCTTGAATTGTTACTATGATCATGTCACATGCTCTTTTCCCTTTAATTTCCAGTCTTGAGGACTATCAGTTCACATGAGTTCTTTCCAATCCTGCAACTACCAACACCAGGAGGGATTTGCAGGCTGCAGTGATTCCATCACCTCTGTGCTAATCAGAGGGTGTCTGCTTAGGTGTCACCACCTAGAATCTCATAAGAAATGCTGTTGATACAATGGAAAATTAATCCAGCACCCTAATTCTTAGCAGAGTTGGGTTTGCAGGACTACTGTTTCAGCAATGTTTCTTTAATTCTTTTTCTTCATCTAAAGTACAAAGTTACAACTAAGTATGCACACCATGAAGATCTGATCTATAAGGAATTACAATTTGTAGTCATTTTCACAGTAAAGCAACACTTTAAATTTCTCAGTATTATGTATATATATAATATTTATTATATGGAA
>NW_009929855.1:33082-42095 GCF_000696875.1 Nestor notabilis | reverse complement strand
GGAATGAGCATGAAACCACAGGGCAAGTTCTGTATTCAAGATCTTCTCACCAACTTCTCTAATTACGTCCACAGACAGAAACTTCTCACCAAGACAGACTTTTTTGGATTGTGCAAATGTCTTTTGCTTCTTCCTGCCTTTTGCTTATCGTTAAGGTCCTCAGTAACTTCCTTCATTTCTTCACTAGGAAGATGTCCATGACAACTTAAGGGAGAACATACAATACTTCCTGTTCTCTACGGACATCATCTTTTGTCATTTTTGTATTGGCTGGCTGAAAATCCAGGATTCCAGGTCTACACAGAAAACAACAGAATTCTGTGTCTCGGTACCTGAAAGAGTTAGAGTTGCGCTACTTCAGAAGCAACAAGTATACAGTAGCAGAATGACACCAAGCAAAACAAAATGTTCCATTGCAAAGAAACAGAATCCAAGATGAGAAATTGTATTAATTCACTACTTTTAATTACACTTACCTAAGGATGATGATACCAGTGTAAAACACCTTATCTTGCACAAAGCCGTAATAACAGCTGCATAAGAAATTCTAGCAATGTAATACTGGCTGCTTTCAAGCCTACAATGTCTAGGGACACTTCTATCAATAAGACCTCCAAAACACGTGACAAGCCCAGATAATCTGCTGAAGCCAAATTACATTTTCTTTCAGCTTCATACATGGTTGCAGATGTGTGCTTTCATAGGAACTTGTGCTGAAAGAATTTTGCTTTTATAAGATCCCACTGGATTTCATCAAAAATCATATCTGGCTCTTTCAAGATCCGATTTCTCTTCAAGTTCTGAGTCAAAATCAGTTTGTATTTAACAATTGTATATTTGTATATTTAACAATACAATTGATTTAACAATACAATTAATTTAACAATACAATAATACTTTCCATGCAATTTGTTTCATATCTTGATGTATTTGTCTAGTTTGGATATAAAAATGGAAGGACAGAGAGAGAGATCTTATTTATAATCTAGGACACAAGTGAATGTGTAAGCTTTTGACAACATTGTACTTGGCCAGCATTTTTAATAACAACACTTTGTCTCCCACCTTGCACAGTACCAATGCAGGAAAAAGTGTGTCCTTTCTGAGGGATCATATGTCCTCTCTGAGCCAGCAGCAAGTGTCATTACTGAAGGTCATTTCCTGTTTATTCCCAGTTTAGTACAAATCCAGGCCAACCTTGTTTAGCCTGAAATCAGATGGCATTGGAGTCCAGGGTCATATGGCTTCAGGCAAAATGAACAGGGCCTAGTCATTAAGCTGAATGTTACGTGTAAGTCCAGTTTAAAAAGAAGAGTAATATATAAAGCAGCACAGTCTATGGATGCTGAGTTCACAGCTGCTGCTTTTGTTTACTGATGCATATTTCTACTGCATACAAAAGCTTGAGCTTTCCTGTGTTAAAGCTGTAACACGCTAGTTCAGGGAAATAAGATACAGATGCAGGCTAGCAAAGCAAAATAGATGAAATGTAGCAGATAAATACACAGATACTTCTCAGCGCCTACTAACTGTGCACCTAGGTTTCATGTCAGACATGTTTCCCCAGGAAAACAGCAAATATTAAAACTAAGCATACATGAGCAATGTCCCTATTTGATGTTAATTTGAAACAATGAAAGGAAAACTAGGAACTTTGCTACAGAAATTTCCATTAACTTCTAGGAAGCAATAAAGCACCTATGAAGAGCACATAATCTCAACAACAGCCCCACAGCAGCTTTTGCATGTGAGATGTCTAAGCAGGTTTTCACTTGGATTATCCTGGGGTCCATCGAAAACCTGAAAAGCACTGCTCTAGAGGTTATAGGCATAACATCATCAACAGTACACTTGGCCTGGAGAAAAGGAGGCTCGGGGGAGACCTTATCACTCTCTTTAATTACCTGAAAGGAGGCAGTGAGGTGGGGTTTGGTCTCTTCTCTGAAGTAACAAGTGATAGGACAAAAGGAAATGGCCTCAAGTTGTGCCAGGGGAGGTTTAGACTGGATATTGGGAAAAATGTCTTCACCAAAAGGGTTGTCAAGCACTGAACAGACTGCACAGGGCAGTGGTGGAGTCACCACCCCTGGAGGTATTTGAAAGACATGTTGATGTGGCACTGAGGGACACGGTTTTGTGGTGGCCTTAGCAGTGCTGGGTTAATGATTGGACTTATCTTAAAGGTCTTTTCCAACCTAAACAATTATATGATCATATAATTCTTTTAATTTCTTTTCTTTCTCCTGCTCCAGTAAAAAGACTTTTAAAAAGGGGACATGCAAGAACAATATCACAAGAGAGGGGAGGCAGCTGAACATAAAACTTTTCTCTGTTCAGTATTTATTTTGCTGTACTATGCACTAGAATCTAGGGCATAAGGATGTATGTCAGTATTTTTAATTTGCAAGTCTCTAAGAAGTGATGAACCACACAAGTGAAAAAACACGCTATATTGGGCAGGAGAGCTGCTGCAGAGGCAGTTCCTGGAGGAACCAGGCATACCTGTTCTGCATCAGGAAAAGGAGAGAGACTGTACTCACTGAAGCTCTCTCCACATAAAAATACTTTGCTTGTGAAAAATAACAGTGTCAGTAATAGAATTAATTCTCAAGAAGAAACTTGTTTATTGTGTCAGCAGTCCTGTTTTTAAATTGTTTCTAAATACACTATTCCGTACTTGAAATAAAAGTCCGTCAAGTTTTTGTTTTTCAGATGGGGCCTTATCAGGCATGTTCTGATCTGGAAATAAGTGTTTCATCATTTAAAAGTAAATGTCTGGCTTTCAACCAGGCAAGCAGTGAAAAAAAGAAGTTCTCTTTCATAGCCAGCTCTAAGCACTTCTGGTTCATTTTTCACTTGTTTTTTGCTTATTTGTAGGGGTGTTTACTCACTATATGTGCCAATTATTGCAGAGAGAATACAAGAACACTTGAAAATACGTATGAGGAAGTAGACTACTAGGGGATGGGAAGTTCTACACACAGACAGGCTGAATCAGGAGCATTTATATATACATTTGAAGAAATAAATACACAGACTATTGTCTATTTTTCAGGAATTTTAGAAGATACCAGAAGATTTTAGAAGATATATCTTTCCTTTTATGTAATATTGAGAACACATAATTCTCCTATACTTCGTAACACTAACCCCTGGCTTTGAATAGCTTCGAGGTTCATTGGCATTAGTCATTCCATGGATATTTGCTCAGTGAAGTACAATTACTAGTTTCTTGTCAAGGCCGGCAGGCTGAAGATGTACTACAGGGACCCAAGATTCCTGTTTGAGCAGCTGGAATAGAAATTTGTAGCGCAAAAGCTAGCACTCATCTTGGCACTGCATTTACAACTGCCAGTCACTCCCACCCTTACTGCCAAAAAAGTGTTGTCTGCCAACCATGGCAGCCAGTGTGAAAGGAGCTTCACCAAGCATTGCCCTGGCTCTGAGGCCCACTCATGTTAACACAGCTGAGGCTTGAAAGGAATCCTTAGGAACAGGCAGCAAATATTGTAAAAGTGGATAGACAAATGAAAAACCTTTGGCTCTAGCCAGAGCAGTAGAAGCTCTGTCAAACTTTCTGCCACCAGAAATCACTCCCAGCATAACTCTGCTACTAGCTGTTACCATTCATCTTCTCAAGGAAGCCCTTGGAATGGCACAGGCACTGTGGAGCACAAGGGAAGAAGACAGATGGCTAAAACATCTTCTCATACCCTGTCAAATCCAAGGCTTACAGTGACACAGAAACACATGGGACCTAACCAGCTCCTTCCTCTTCTGTTCCAGTCTGTTTGTCTCTGATGAACACATTGTACTATAAGTTGATTCCCAGAGCAATGAATAAAACCCAAGCAATTAGGCAACTTATTTCTCCTAACTGTATTCCCACCATTGTCCATCTGGTCTTATGTTAAACAATTCATTTAAGAGAAACTATTACACAGACTCACTCCAGTAACTTTCCTTTTTTTGATGTTAAAAATCCCCGAACCATCAGATGCAATTTCTGTCACGCTGTTTTCCTCCTCTGTGCTTACACTTTGCATGTGCTTCCCAGCATTTGCTCTAACCACTTGCCTTCCTTGTTTTGCCAATATAGACACTTCCAGTTCTCTTAAGCAATCATTTTAGATAAGGCACCACAGTTGGAAGAAACTATCAGGCAGACAGATCTCTGCAGGAGAGCATGTATCAGTCACTGTATGCCTTACTACTGTTGTAGCAGGACCAAACTCATGCAAGACTGTTGGCCAATGCCAGAGTACTAGAAACATGATTCCTCCCATTGCTCCAAATCATTTCTATGTTCAAATCTAGACAGAAAAATGTAACCAAGCAACCCCATTTCTACTCCCAGCCATTGGCACTTCTATACATGATCATCTAGAGCTTTTAAAGAGTTGAGGTGGAGAAATTAAGACAAAGACATTTGCAAGGTCTTACATGCCCAGTTCCTTTTGGAACATCCAAACTACAGAGATGACTTTGAAATGCTCATGTCTAATCTGCTTATTTCGAATAACAAATTGTCATTAAAATGTCTTCTTTTTTCCAGTAATCTAAAAAACCCCAACCTCAAAACATATATTATGCAACCTCAAGAGGGCAGCATGGTATTTCAGGAATCACCTTTCAAAAAGTTAGTAATGCCTTAGCTTAACAGTAGGCTTTCATGGCAGCATAACATTAAGGTTGTTGTAAATATTAATTGCAATAAAAAGGCAAAAAGGGTAAGGTAAGTCCATGGCAATATCATTAGCTCACCTGTGATGCCGCTGGCAATGTGATGCTAGTAGTAGCAGATGATGCAGGACTGCAGTTCTCAGAGATATGTCCCATATGCTGCAGCAGCTACATTGGCATATCCTTCTGTGCCAGTTCATGCTTAGCCAACACTTACTATGAGCAACTGTTCTAAGCATTACAGCACCGTGTCTAGAGCAAGGAGCAGCCCAGTTTTGTGATAATGCAATTCTTGCCTGCGAGTGGCAATAATTCTGCTCAATGCTTTCAAACGGTACATAGACACTTAGGATTATAGGAGCACTGACTGCAAGGTGATCTGAGTAACTGAGTACAGTTATCTTTTATGACACTGCATCATTTTGCCCTTTTATAAAAGTATTATGTTCCATTTTAAAATTAGACTATTTTTCCCTCTCACTGCTTCTCTTGGAAGATTATTTCATACAAAAATTCCACTCCACATTTATTCTTAGCCAACTTGTATCTTTTGGTTCTTGTGTCAACATTATCTGTTAGCCCCTACACTACCTCTGTTTTGCTTAATTATGTTTCTATTTTTATGTTATGGTGAAACTTTCCAATTCCTTGATCATTTTAGTAACAGTTCTCTCCGCCTATTCCAATTTTAATCCCCTTCCTTAAGCACAGATGATAGATAATAACTATATTCCAGATGAATAATCACTGGCCTTAACACTTCTTCAAGCAGGCTGGAAGTTCATCATGTCACCACACATGCCCTTTACAGCACTGCTGAGTTAGGGTTGGCAATATTAGCATATATTCTGAAGACTTGGAGGAGGAGTACACTTAGAGTTAGCTGCAGGTACAACCTCCAATTGTTCCATCACTATGCAATGGTTCAAGATAACCAGACTGCATCTCAAGTGTCTCATTTTAGAATGGCGATAAGATCCATCCATGTTACTATGTACCACAACTACAAGATTATATAGAAATCTAATACATACCTTATGTCTCTCTAGCATACTTTTGAGCTCACTAACGCAGTGTATCTGCTGTAATTCTCACAGTGACCTGTCTAAAGTCAGCTAAGAGCTTTGACATTGATGTATCACTGCATAACTTACAGTAGTTCACATATTATGATAATTTCTTTTTTCAGTTGAATTTTCTGAAAGCAAACCTGTCTCATTCCAGGAGAATTTCTTCTGGAACTATCCTTGAAATCAGTGTGATTGGTTTCATCATAAATCCTGTGGACTAAGGAGAAAATTTCTCAGAGCACTTTCATGAAAACTGCTTCTCTGCATCCTTATTTCTCCAAGTTGTAATACACTGCAAAATAAAAACTGATTTCTTTCTGATTTCTTTGCAGGTTATAGTTTTGTTAGGTTTGGGTTTGTTTCTGAGAAAGGATTTGACCTGAAACACAAAGGACTGCTCCAGGCAACAGAAAAGTGTCCAGTGACTGCACAAAGGCATAATCAACAACATTTCTCATATAACCAAGATCTCATACTTGATATCCATTCCAAATGTATCAATTCTTCCAAAAGGATTTGTGCTTAGCATTGTGTGCTTTGATCCCACACCAAATTATCTATGACTGGGCTATGCCAATCCTAACGGGGGCCATTCAGATAGAATCAAAACACTGTTGAACTTACATTGGCAGGACTTGAGTGAGTGCTAAAGCTCTCCTAGAGGCCAGGGTGCTAGTCATATATATGTGCATCTCTGGGTGAGATGTATTCAGTGCCCTATCAGCCACAATCCTATTACAGACAACTTGGTGGTTGTGACTTGGGTGGAAATAAGCAGTGCTATGGGGGGGAGAAGATCTACCACACTTACTGGCCTTATGCTCACATCTAGAAATCTATTTTCCTTCTGCAAATATGAAATAACACACCATGAAACAACACAATATCCAGGGTATCTGGCATTGCACAGCACCTTAAACAGAGGAAGTTTCATTCAGTCCTTCGCCTAGGACTAGAAGCTAGATACAAATTCCATTCATACTGAAACAGAGAGCGCTCCATAAACCACAGAATTCAAAAAAGGGTTCAAGGAAGTGATGGCAGATATTTTCCCTCCTGCATGCTATGTTGTAGTTCAGCAGTTAGCCACAATTAACACAAAAGGCAATAGCAAGTTATTCTTCTGATGTTCTTTGTTCAACAAATGGTTTGCAAGCTCATTTTGTCCATCAACATAACTCTGTCCCTTCTCTTTCCAAGTAAGAATTTGTCCTGCTCTCCTGAAGTTTATTCAGGAAATCTGTTCTAAGACTTCTCCATTTAAAATAACAATCCCATTAGATGTTCTTGATTTTACAAGATTTCTACATATTTAATAAGTGATTTGATGTGAAATAAAGCAAAAGCAAAAAAGTGTCCAGGCTGAATCACCTTACAGCATAAAAGATAAAACAGATCAATGACTAAGACAAGGAGCTATATTTACATGACTGACCTATAATGCTCTCTAATCCATGTGGGCTCTACAATTACATAATTTCTGGGAATCTGAAAGTAGGACTTCTACATGCTTGGATCACTGATTCATTCTGGTACTGTTTAACACTACTGCTTCTTGTAATGTACGGCCTGTACTGATGGCAGTACCAGCCGTGTACTGGCACTGTACTAGGATGGCAACCTCCATCCTTGTTGCCATCTAGCTGACTTCTCTCTGCATTCTGATGCAGAGATCGGTTTCCTGCAGAGAAGGATGAGCACACTTACCTCTACAGATTAGTCCTGCCAGTTTTTTCTAGTTGAGAAAGGAAAAGAGGAAAAGTAACAGACTGCTACTCTTCAAAACAGATCCCTAGCTCACCCCTGCAGTGCTAGAACAGCTCTTCTGATACAGCTCCATGAAGCTGGGGTAACTTCAGCTGGAAGTTTCTGTCTCCTCGAGAGACAGATTCAGTTGGACAAAGGCAGGGATGGTGAGGCTGTCAAGAGGCAAGCTATAGCTTCTTGGGTCTCTTCCTCAAGACCCAAACCTGGAGGAGGTTAAAGGAGATGGAAATCTGCTTTGATGCTTGCCAGATGGCAAAGCTTAAAACTGTATCCTCTGAATAGAAAGAGCTGAAAGACATGTCTCTAGTCACATTTTCCTTCATCCCCAACACACATGCTGTACCAAAATTAGTGTTTCCTGGAGACTGGATACACATTGAGCTTTGCCAGCTGGAGAATCCCAAGCAGTTAGTGGTCAGCATGTACTGTTTCAAACCTACAGAGCCAAATCAGTCCCTTGTATTCACGCTTCTTTCAAAGTGCCTGGACTGTACATCCATCCGCACCCCTCCATTCACAACCCAAAGTTTTACACAACTGGAGTGTTGGCTTTGCCAGCAGTTAGCAGGTTTTACATTGAATTATTTATTACCTTGAGAAAAATAAAAGGATCATTACTGGGTCTGAAATTCACTGAAAAAAAAAAACATTTAGTGACCCAACAACAAAAAAGCTTTTCTCATTTAAGGCAAATACTCAGTGACTTTTTTAATATATAAAAGTATGTTATGATCTGAGAGCTCAGCTAAGTCATTTAGTGGTTTCTACTGTCTTCTGTCAAAGTCTTTGTGGTGTTATTGGGTAAAATTAACTCATAAACAGAAAGTGTATGTATGATGAACAGTATGTTTGGCTTGAGGGTGAAAGAGATAGTTAACAGCTTTTGCACCCTGTACTCCAATGATTGAAAGCAATATATCAGCCCAAAACGCTCCAATTATGAGAGCACAGTGGAGATGGAGAAAGTTAGGCTCCTAAAAGAAAATCATAGGGTAAAATAACACAGATTAACACAAATTATGTAGGAGTCCTGTTTCTTAACATGTATTAAGATTTTTATCATTGCTGATGTTAATAATTGACATGAAGTACAGTGAGAGTTAGATAACAGCAGGAACGTTCAGGCCAGGAACTCATTTCATTTTCCAGTGGTGTGAGGCACTGGGTAATGGGGAAATGCATAACCTTACTTCAGAGATGATCTTGCTTTACTGCATTACATCTCAAGGAATTTTGTACTGTCTAGAAAGAGATTTCTGCTTGTGGCATGTAATAGGAAGTGTTCTTCAGAAAGTGGAAAAAGAACAGGATGTGGATTTTGTGTTCATGAAAGCGAATTAATAGCAAAGCCTTAAGTCCGATATAAGTTGCATGGGTATTGTGCAAGCTTCATCACACTGCACTGCCATCTCACCCCAATTTATGACCTGGAACACAGCAACTTTTACAGCTTTTAGCTGGAGCTGTTTTGGTTGTATCAAAGCATGCAGTGG
>NW_009929855.1:10971-33051 GCF_000696875.1 Nestor notabilis | reverse complement strand
GGGAAAGAGGTGAAAGCTCCAAATTTGTTGTATAAGTATAAGCTGGACAAAGTCTGGTGACACCCTGTACCTCCTAAGCCTGCATTTGAGTTCAGGGTTTAAATACAGTCACTTTATATTCCCTGAGCTTAGAATGCATGTGCAAGCCCAGATCTGTTCTCCAGCACAAACAAGTACAAGTAAATGAGTAGAATCAACATTAGCACAGGTATGATCTACACACTCATGTGGGCAGGCCAGGTTTTAATTTTCACCATCATATGTGATAGGGGTAACATTTTTATGGCCTCACAGAGTGCCAGAAAATCTCAGCCCACTCAGACTGTTGAAGTAAGTGTCCTGTGCGTGCAGCCTGTCAGCCCCAAGAATTTACCAGAGAGAGAGAATTCAGGCTTTTGCTTCTCCTCACACTGCCAGAGTCCCTGCTTTCTGGTTCGTACCACCAAAAGCCAGCTTAAACCAGAGGTGAATCTACTACATGATATAACAAACGGCTATTGCTCTTATTTGTCCTGTATGTTCTTATCTTACAGTTTGTAATTAATCACCACCCTGGAAATCAAACACTAAGGTATTTGTACATTCTCTTTGAAAATACATTTCAATTTCCTTTTACTTGAACTGCCCTGTCCTTTGCCACACCTGCTCAATGCATCACTCTGCATAGCACACACTGTACATACCTGAAGAGTCTGATGAGTCATGCCAGACAGGGAACATAATCACCACAGAAAGAATATAAGATTGAAAAGTGTGATGCAATTAAATACGGAGATGTCTGTTCATTAGCAAATAATTACATTTACATGCCGGTGATGGTTAGACTACGTCATGACTCAGGACTAGGTTCTGTTCTCAGAACCATGAAATTCTCTTCAGTGTGTGACTGTACAAGCTTCACATGTACCAAGTTTGTACTTAAGCACCAAAGTCATGTACAGGAAAATGGTAAATCTAACCCCACCTGCTTGGTATGTACACGTTTTTTGATGTGTGCTTAGCCTTGGTGATTGCTGAAATCTGCTTATTCTCTATTATCTAGAGATAATTTGCTCTTTGCAGAGGCGATAATCGGGAGAGGCTGATTTTATGGGCACAGCAGCGCAGATGAATTGGTCTCCTATCTCACATTTACAGGGGAGGTTTCCTTGGTTTCAGCATAGCTCACAGGTACAGCTGAAGGTACATCTAGTTTCTCTGTACTGTCATTAAGCTTAGTGTATTCATCAGGGTTTAGAACAAATAGCTTAGAATCCCAAACCTGTCTTCACCATATAACCTGTAGGGATTGCTCTATTACCTGCTTCAGGCCATGATGGGATTTTATCTTTTGTTTTCAGTACTGAAATGTTTCTGCCATTCTGTGATGTGTTTCCACTATGAATTAATAAGTTGCATTTTGCAAATATGCAGACAGATGGCTCTGGGGATTGCTAAATTACCATGGTCTGAAGGACAGCCACATTATTGCTGTTAATAGTCTCTGCTTGTTTGTTTAAAACAACTTAATTTCTATACAAAAAAGCCTGAAGCAACTGGAAATGCTGAAAGCAATACTCCAATCTCTACACATCCTGAGACTGATTCAGTGAAGTTCTTGTTACAGATGCAAAGTCACACACAGCCTGAGATCTCCTTGGCCCATTACTCTCAAACGTCCACTAACGGAAGTTTTAGCAGTACCAGAGCTGGGAAACATTGGCTTCTTACCATTTCATGGACTCACTTCAGTCAGCAATTGTTAATCAAAGCTTCCATGAGGATGGCATACTCACAGTGGTTCTTTCTCTGCTGTGTGTGGATTCTGTGGTGTCTTTAAGTAGGCACTGCAATCTCCCCTGTGTTGAGACAATGCTGTATGTAAACCCTTCTTCCCTTTTTCTTCTTGTCAAAGAGGGTGGAACTGGCCACTGTGGTTCAGAAGCTATAAGGACAAAAGGTGGAAGAGAAGGTCACCACAGAAAATAAGACTAAAAATAAAGTTATCTATTGTATTTCAGAGTCTGCTTTGTGCAAAGAAGCTAAAAAAGCACATACCTACAGCCTTAAATTGATGCATTACGTGTTCTCATGTGGTCTGAAATACCACATCTCCTGAACAAATACAAGGACTGAGCTCTGAGTCTGCTGAACTTGTATTATGAAGCAAGGAAAATGAACTAACTAATACTTTATTCAAAGTTTTACTGGCAGCTGTCTGTTCTGATGATTTTAACTGTTATTTACACTGAAACCAACATGCAAGAAGATTGTAGGCTCTGACTCCTAAGGGAGCAGCTATGGAATTTTTGCATTCTGCAGAATGTTACGGGTTGTAGCCGCTCCTGTGTGCTACACAGATCACTTCAATCCCCTGTGTTTATCCTATAAACAAGAAAGTGCCCCACACTGTTGTGCTAAAGAAAATATCTGAAATCTAAAGCAGCTCAGTCCTGTTTAAGCTGTCCCCAGACACACTGCCTACCACGAGGGTTTGTTTTTCATTTATTTGTTAATGAAAGCTGGCAGCAGATGCTACACTTTTATTGAGCACATTAATCATTGAAAGAAAACAATATTTCTGCTGCTCTGGCAGCTCCTGTACTACACATAAATAAGGCCTGCTGCTTTCCTGTTAACCCTGTACATAATGAAGAATCCCCTCAAGCACTGGGTTTCTGTGCAATAGTGTGTTTCTGCTGTAAGACTGGATGCCTAGTGTGGATGCAAGTAAAATCTGAAGCCATCCCTCCGGCTTCTGATTCAAAATCCAACCTGTGGCAGTAAGTACAAACAGTGTGTGGCAGGTACTTTTGAGAAATAAGAATGCAATCTTGATCCAGTTGTTAGTTTTCAAAGAGTAGGAAAAACATCAACAGCTTAACCCTACTGATTCCTGTCATTCATAGCTATGTTATAGCACTCACAACAATACGTGCTGTATGCCTGTAAGGCATTTGGGAATTCCTTGTGCATGTGCCATAAATACACTTCACAAATGTGTAGCCACTAGCACATCCTGTAGCACACTAGCTCATCTTGTCACAGGGTAACATGAAGGGTGTGTTAGTGCACAACTTAGCCCTTAAAAGGGCCTTTCTTCTCTCCCCTTCTAGTGTATGGGTTATGTTATTAATGGCTCTCTTGAGACAGTCTTCTCGCTTGAAAGCAAGCCCCTGGACACACTGTTCCAACAGAAGCTGCTTACAGCTCTAAACTGTACCTAAGAGCGCCAAACATTTAGATTCATTGCTCTTCAAGCTGATTTCAGCCATGCAGCACAATCTACAGCACACTACCTAGGGCCTACTCCAGAAGGCAGGATAGCACTGTTTAGGTGGGGTAATGGGTCTTAAACTAGCGATAACAAATATGACCTACTCTCTTCAGCAAAGCTGCCGACAATAATCATAACTTTCATGTTCTCATATCCCCACATTTAAAGCTTTGACCATATTTCCAAGGAAAAAGAGTAAAACAGAGAAATGCAGTTCACGCAGTTGTGAAGGTACCAATCCAAGGCCAAAGAAGCATTCAAGATACTTCGAAAGCATTTTCCTGATCAAATAACTTACTATTAATATATAGTTTCTTTATCTCCTGCAACGGAAAAAAATTCCTGAAGTCGATCTATTAAACTCAGTGGAGACACCAGTGATGACTGTAATCCTCCTTTTGTCTCTGTGACTGAATACTCCAGGTTACACAGAAGGATGTACCTGTCTAATGACCATTTGTGTCGCACAACTACGGAAAATTGTTCTGAGAGTTTAGTATAACAAAGGAGGTGACAAGCAGTCCTTGTGAGAGGTCCGCACATTTCAGTATACAAAGAACAAATTACCATGGGAATCTCTATATTACAGGAAAATGTACCGTACTGAATAAGGCATTAGTTGAGGTTTTTTATCTCTAGGCCTATCTTCCAAATTGCTTTCTTAATCAGCCCTAGGAGAAATCATTTAAATGCACGTCTTCATTAGTGTCTGTAATGAATTCAGAGCAAATTATAAATACACCAGATAAACTAGTTTTACTCTGTTCTACCTGGGAGCAGGTCTCTTAGCTAAATCCAATTTTATTCACACTGTAGCAGAGAATATCCTGGGCTGAAAAAGCCATAGTGGGATGGCGCAGAATCAGAACAAGGCTAGCAGGTGCTCACTCTGCAGTTCTCAAGGCACTTAATACTAAGCAAAAACTGCAGGTTCTCATTTTAGACACCTTGGCAATAGGCTTCCAAAGAGATGGAAAATACAGGACACATTAATTATGCCTGCTTGGTAGTTAAGTTCATATCTCTCCAGTAGATACTGCATTCTCCAGCCTGAAACAGGTCTTTTCCAATAACAACTAGACTAGCCTAGCTTGGCATTTGCAGGAATTTGTGTGCAATCTCTACGTTCATTATTCTTTAAGTTACACTTCAGTTTTTCTCTGTCCTGCAGGTTCACCCGAAGGGTGTAAGTTCATTGTGAACAGTATTTACTAAATGAAAGATAGGAACAGTCCTAGAATGATAAACAATATTTAATGTTGTTACTTTTCTGTACATAAATGTTTTAAGATCTGTATGATTGCAAACGAATTATCCCAGATGAATACAAATGTTAGAATACTGATTCTCCTTTTAGTTCCTATGATCTCTAGTACAGGCAAATAGTTAGGACAGATAAGAAAGCAATTCCTGAACAATTTTTAAACTATTTTTACCACATTTCCCACTGAAACCAAACTGTTCCTGTTTTACTGATGTCAGTGCTGAAGGAATTCCTTCATCAGATCACACAAAATCTGTTATTATTGGTCTGAATTGTTACCAAAAAAGCTTAAATATCAGTGAATTAGATTCTACACTAACAACAACATTTCAAAGACCTAATGCAATTATGTCACTGTGTCTGCTGTAGCCTATTCTTGCTTGTCTAAGGTAAATCTATTGTTGCTCAGACTAGCTAATATCAGTTTACCTCAACTAGCAAAACTTCAAAAACACTTATTATTCTGCATGCTTAAAGAATTTGGCTGCACAGTTTAACATGTCTTACAGAGTGTGACCATTGGAAAAATCAATCATGCCTAAGTCTCTAAAGCAAGGAATGTTTCAGTATTCAAAGTCCTGGCTTCAGTATTTTGCTCACAACATTAGCTCTCCTACTGCTCCAGCTTCCTGGGAGATTACATACTACAGAAGTTGACATGAGGCTCTTCAGAAACTTTCCAGTCTATCATAAAAGAAAAAGATGACTTTTTATGCAAAGACTTTATCCTTACTTCATAACACTTCAAAACAGCAGCTTACATTTCCAATTCTATCTGTCTATTGTCAGTCATATTTAATATTACTATCTGTGTATGTGCGAGCAATAATGTGGCAGTACTTTGCACTGTAAATGTTCCACTTCTGATGATGTGCAAGACATTAAACAATGGTATAGCAAGAAATGACAGCAAACTACAAGGAAAGAAGATGGACAAGAAAAAGGAAAATAAGATGATCTGTGATCCATTTTATGACCTGACATGATACATGCTCATAAGCCTGTGAACACAGAGGCAACATTTTATATGGGGCAAATCTAAGTCCATTCTAGCAAATAGAATTTATCCGTAGCATAAACCAGTGTATGTTTGGGCTATAAGAACTGAGCTAGTAATTTCTGTTCATGTTAGACTTTACTTGGGAGATAAATTAAACCTGGCTTCTCCAGCAGACTCACGTAACTATACTGATTTGTTTATAAAATATACTGATAACAAAGTTACAAAAGCAAAAAGTAAGTCTATTATTTTACAGTAGACTGAAGCCCTTGGAAATAAGTCCTCTAATAGATTTGGAGAAGGGGAAGAAGGAAAAGAGGTTAGGGAAGTGAAATTAGGATATTCATAGCTGCACCAAACCAGCTTAGAACACTAGCTTTCTCTTCCAGGAAATAAACCGAAACTCATTGTTTTTAAGCTCTTCTGTATTGCATTTTTAAGCATTGTATCTTTAATTACTGCAATGTGCACTCAAAAATTATTTCCTAACTGAAGTGCCTGATCTTTTTATGCTAGAACTGTTTTGGGGTTTTTTTATTTCTTTTTTAGCTCTTGCTTCAATGCAGATAGATAAAGCTGTGAAACTCCATCAGTACATACATGAGAACATGACTACATGCCTTATGGTTATCATGATCTCTAACTACTGATGACTTCTGCAAGTAAGATGATCTAGTGAAGCTTTATGTGTCAAAACAGCAAATCGTGAAATAGATGTTAGCTACAAAACAATAGGTAAAAAGAGTTAAGGAATGGCCAGGATAAAAGTTACCTAGCTGTCACAAGCATTTGCTTTTGCTGCAGACCTCATCTACAAAAGCTGTCAAGGAACACACTGAGTGACATATAAAACCAGTACTGCCTCGAACCTCTAATACCATAACTCCAAGACCATACACTGAAACACCAGTCAATATACAATCAGAACATATATCAGAAAAAGTTGTTATGCATAGCATGACACCAAACCTCTGGATTTGCTGCCATTTACCCTCACAGATACTTACAGTCTAATTCTTTCTGACCCTCTCCCTAAATATGCATGCTGGCATGCACATCAGAGGCTGGCTATGTACAGATGGATTAAGAACCATGAGTCAGACTCTCTGCTTTCATAAAAAAAGAAACAAACTTGTAAAAGCCCTCAAGTGATTTTTAGCAAATCAGACAAGGTTATACAAATAAAACACAATAGCCGTGTGATTTCACTAAAGCCCATTATATCTAAATAACCACAATACAGAGGTATGAACTGTTCTTTGTCAGTTACTCATTAACCAATCTTCATTAATCATAAAAAATAGTTGATTCTATAACTGCAATCTCCCAATTGGGGTTTTGCTCAGGTGGCCTTGGTCCAGCTACTATCCCTTCTTTCCTTGCTAAGATGTTTTGCAATAGCAGTTGATGAGAGGGAGTTATAGAAAGAGGTTCTAGGTTTATACTGCAAATGAAATCTCTTCCAGATTAATCTCCATGTTTTGGGGGTGGGGGGGAGGGGGAGGTGTTACTCTTAAATTTTATAATTAGAGATGAATAAAGTTTTAATTTACCAATGAAGAAATCAAAAAGTATTTCATATACTTTTCATCAGAAAGCTTACAGCAGTTTATTACCTGTGGGAAGGTAATTTCTAATCCTTGCCAGGGTAAGTACAAAATGAAAACAAATGGAAAAGCAATTAAATATATTTCATTCCTTGCAAAGACTGACAAACAAAACTGAGCCAAAGCAAAAATCAAACTCTAGATGAAGTTTTTACCAATTTTTGCAGATCTAATTCAAATGCTGGACATCAAACCCCAGAATAAAAGGAAAAAAATATTAATATAAAAAAGGCAGGAATCAAACTTCAGTTAATCCTGGGACTGCAACAGCACTGTATCTGCAGCAGCTAGCATTCCAACCTTGTGCTAGGTGTTATTCCTTTTAGTCACATCATACTATCCAAACCTCTCTATCTACAACTGAATCAACACTTGAAAAAGGAGACACAAAAAATGGAAGGGAATGCATACTAAAGTAATGAAAACCAAAGCCAGGAGTAAAATCTGCACAGACTAACAGTCTGCACAGAAATAACAAAAGTGTTCAACGCTCTGGATGCCATTTTTACCTTTGTCTACAACCTGTCCTTGCAATGACCTTGCAATGGTATCTGTCTATGAAAATAATGCTTAACATTTACAGAAGATCTATCCTAGTAGGTGACACAGCTGGTAACTTCTTAGGTTTCAGGAGGAAAAAAAAAATCTTAATTTAGCCAGAAAAAAAATGTATGTCTTTATTAATCATTCTAGACATAAATGCATTAATTGAGGGAGGTACAATGATACAATCAGGCCAGGTCACAATTTCATGGCAGAAACACCTAAAAGGAAAAATCAAATGGAAGGAATAATTCTAGGAGTATGTCACATCTTCCTTCACTTGCCTCATGCTCCCCCCACCTCAGACAACAGAAGAGGCTTCAGTCCCAGGAAAGCCTAGACCTCAAGAGAGCTGCTGAAAGTGATTGGCAGCTGAAACTCCACACATCTGAATTACTTCCTTGCAGCTTCTTGGAAAAGTCTTTAAAGTCAGTAACACCCATGACAGCTGGAGAAACATCCTCTCCGAAAGAGCAGAGAGATTTTACACACCACAGAGGGTCAAATTCTCCAGCTCTGCCATCCATGATGGAAGCAGGTTGGTATAATATTACCAGGCAACTTGGAGCAGAGGCAATGAACTGCATGGAGAACACCACAAAGTCAGTGATCCACTGACAGCAGTTACATAAACGAGTATAACCCCACTTGTTTCATTCCCAGCTTTTTTTCTTGTCCCTGGAGTTATATTGTGTAGCTGAGTACAGAACCTGTTCCAGGAAAACCAGACATATATCCTGAGAAACCTGCCTTCTTGCTTAGAAAAGCTGTAGATAATAATTAAGATTCAAGGCCTAATGAGAAACATTCTTTAAGTGTAAACAGCCCTAGAATCCTAATATTAAAACTGGGATAAACTGATTAGCACTTATGTCAGTGACTTGTCTATGCACTGCACTCAGCAATCATTTCTGTAACTAGAGAAAGGATCATGTAGGTGAAACTTCATCCTGTTACATAAGTGAAAGACCCGACTATGTCTGGTCTTAATTTATTAAGATTTTTACCAGTATATTTCAGAGTAGAACTTGACTTATCAACATGATCAACTTGTATCAGTCACTAATCATCTTGCTTTTATGCTTTAATTAAGTTACATTCAAGTTTATTGCAAGCGGTGCTTTAAATAATACTGTGAGGCACAGCTTTCCTTAGAGCTATTACGGCAACTATAATAGGCAGCTGAAGTCTGAAAAGCTCCCCAAATTCTTCTTTGCCAAAAGCAGCAACGCCAGAAGTTTGGCCTCAAGGGTTGCTTAAACTCTCCAGCCCTTTTCTTCTGTGACCACAGCTTTTTGCTTTCTGCTCTTAACCTTGCAGATAGGCACAGATAATATGGTGTTTATCTTACAGGCAGGAGGTTTGGCAGGCTGCTTTTTAGAGGCCAAAACAAGCAGTCCTCTGTGGATTGGTCAGCAGGACACTGTCAAGTATAAAGCTAGTTTGGCCCCTCCCTGTGTCCCAGTGTATCAAGGTTTAAGCTTCATTGACTCCAGTATAGTGACCTTAATCACAATTTTTCATGCCTCAAAGAACAGTACAGCTGCTAAACTTTCTTTAATAAGTGTTTTATAGCTGGGGAAGCTGGACAGGAATTAGTCCAAAAAGAGATGACAGTCCTGGCCTTAGTAAGCAGCAATTTATCATAACTCAAGCTGCAACATTTTTTTGCTCTAATATGGAAGAGGAACATTGGTTTAAGTGATTTAGCTAACACTGATTCTGTTCCAGTCATTCCTTGCGTTTTCTCTTGAAGTATGCATTTGCTGCTAATTCAGGAAGCCAAGTGCACTGTGGTAAGTCTCAGGAGAAAGTCCTACATTTCTGATTTCCCATCTGGTAAAGCAGATGCAGTTCATCTTCCCGGGACTTACTGGCAATACACTCTCTACAAAGCTCACCTTGAGATTTTTTTACTTTAAATGAAATCAATTTCCTATTACCTTATTGAGCTCATGCTGGCAATTATAGCAGCATATTCTGTTAAAGAAGACACAGGTATAATGCAGGTCATGACAATTAGCAACGCTATAGAATTTCAGTGAAGTGCCTCTAGAAGAGTCTTCGACAGAATGTATTTTACCTTTGTAAACCAGTTTTATGGAAGCAGATTATTAAAAATTCTCTTAATAAAGATCAAACAATTGTGGTGGTTTGTTTTTTTTTTAAGGGGCATGTGACTGGTCTTACCACAACATTCTTAAAAGAATGGGCATAAAGTAAGCATGACTCAGCATTTAGGTAACACTATGCACACACTGCAGTATGTTTGCTATCTTGCCACATCCAGTTCCACAGCATCATACAACTACTGTTTTTCAAAAAATGCTAGTTCTTTATTCTAGCTAAAGCTTTCAGCTGTACATCACTAAATTTCATCTAGGGTGCTGTACCTGCAATTCAGCAGTGGGGAAGTTTGTGCCAGACTCAGCATTGAACCTCTGTCATGGGATGACTCCCTGGGCACCCTACTCCTGAAAGCACCAGTAGTATTGCTCTTGTTGTTAATGTCAATTCCTATGGTGTGGAAAGCGGAAGTAACACTCATGCAAGAAGCTGCCACTATACTAGATGCTACAGAAAGCCAAGTTTCAGACTGAAACACTTTGAATGAAAGTAAGTATTTAATCCTAAGCACCTACAGAATACAATAAAAGGTTCGGGTTTTTTTTAAAGAGCTAAGCACCATCAACTGGTTTTACTTTCTGCCTCCTTATCTTACCCCCACTTAATATAGAAAGTTGTTTTTTTTTTCCCGAGGAAGAGCTTTGTGGGGAGATTCTTATTGTAAAAGGAGCCCCTTCTTGATGAGAGACGGTATGCAACAAATAACTATAGACTTGTCAAAGGTTATGAAGAAACAGAATGACAACCAAAAAAGACATTTTGAAGCTGCAGTAAATTCTCATGAACTTGAAGGACAGGCATTCGTCTAAGGATATCCAAAGAAAATTTCACTGTCATTAAGTATAACAACAGTAACACACAAGAACTAATAATAATTCATACCTTCATCCTTTCCGATTTCAACTCATTCTTAGCTAAAGTTTTGAAGGACTAAGAAGCCTTATAGCTTCTTAGATACAGTACCGTATCTTGAGTGATCAGTAGGCACAACTGCTTCACACTGTCGAGTGATATGCCAGCCTTTGAAGAATCAAATGGGGTCCCAGCTCCTGTTCTACATGTCCCTGAAGAAGTTGCACAGCATTCTTACAATAATCGTAATTGCAAATGATCTCTGTTATTCTTCCCACTAGCCATGACAATGAGTAGCTGAGGCAGAAAAGAAAAACTAACTCATCCAGAATGGGACATTTCCAGGCAGTTGAGAACAGGCCATGCAGGTTATGCAGCGGAGGTATACCTATTGTGTTAAAACTTGAGTCAGCTATATACAAACATCTGGTTCCTGATGAAGGAGGACTGCCAAGCATTTCTCTTGTTAGCTTAGAGTTGCTTGATGTTCTTGTCTTTTGTCCTTTGGCATTAAGACCCTATAGGAGCTACACTCCACCACAGCAGCAGTGCATTGTTTCCTCTTACCTTCCCCTTCCTCCTTTTCCTATGCAAAGACAGATCTGGGATCAAGCTAAAGAGATTATTGCCAGCTGCCACCCAGAGCAAGGTAAAAAAATCAAACCATTGTACAGCAAATGTGTGCTTTGCTGGCTCAGCAGTCTGGAACTGTGGAAATATGAAGAGAAGTTGGAATGTGTTGATTATATATGATCATTTGCATTTACATCTACCTTCTTTCTCAACTCTGTTGAGTTGAGATGAGGTTGTTGCTCAGCTCTGCTGATCTTACAGGTGGAGAAGGGACCCCTTGAAATGCATGTTACATCTCCATTTTTCTAAGGCATTTTATCTCCTCATGTACCATAGTCAGCCCTACTATTTTCATAGTAACTGGCTCAAAGCTTCCATTCAGGCCACACAGTTAAAAACCTTAAAAAATCTGCCTCTAATGAAAATACAGAAATCCTTCTCTTGCAAACTGGTCATTAAGACCACTCCCACTGTTAGCAGAATCTACCACCGCTGAGTGCTGGGTCAAAAAGCTAATTCCCTTATAGTCCTTTTACTGTACTTCATGATTACTGAGAGGCTGGAAATGAGAGCAAAAATAACTTACTCTTTATTTAACATGAAGTCACTTTGATTTACATTCCTGGAAAATACATAAAATGCCTCTGAGACAGACTATCTCTGCTGCCAGGCTTGCACAATGTATCTGCTTTGTCTGCTGACCTATGCAGAAATGTATTAGAGAATAATACTTTTGCTTTCAGTGCTGCATTTACTGTAAATTTCCATTCTTCCAGGAAAATTCTGACAGACATATTTAACATCTCAGATCTGACTTCAACAGGAGCACTTAGCTGTTACTGGTTCCACTAATCTTTTGTGAAAGTAGACCAGGCAGTTGAATTTGGTGCCAGGGGTGAAGACCCATGCAGGACATATGCAAGATGCTGGAAAAGATTTCCTTCCCTTAAGCTGCAGATCCCTATACACCATCCCTGCTTCTGAGCTGACAACAGAGTCAGCACCAAAGATGCTCCTCCCATACCAGGGCTCCTCTTTCATAATCACAGCACCATCACATGCAGGCAACAGCACTTACTCTTCTATACAAAGCTTAATAGGGTGTTGTCAGATTTACCCAATTCTGCCCAACAAACACCATCCCAACTATCCTGTATTTTATTACATGCCACAAATATTCAATTAAAACTAGCCCAGATTGTTGGTGATGATGGCACAGGCTTTACTGCCCGTCACAGACTAAATGGCATAGTTGGTATGATCCCTCACAAAGGTGGTAAGAAGGGAAAAAGTAGAATATGCTGTATTCTGATTTTAAAACTTCAGGCAGATTTTCTTAGCAAACCATCCATTTATTGCTCTGCTTTATCCTGTTTCCTAATTATCCTACTTTTCTCTCATGTGAAAGTCTATTCTGTCCTATCAAAGAGGAAGCATTGTCAAGAATGTCTCCATTCACGCAGTGTAGGAAGTAGATTTACATCCAAGGCGCTATTAACAGACATGTGAAAAGTCACCATGCTTCCAAGAAGGCAGAATGGCTGTTAACTTAAAAACATTAAGGAGGGTTAAATGTGAGCTCTGGGAGACTGGAGCTAGTCTTTAAATGGAGAAACCATCTCCCATTACCATCCTATTCACTCCTATGCTACTGACAATTGTTCTTAGATTCAGAGAAAATCCTTGTTTGCTGACTTCCAAATAACCACTGAATAAGTTAATCAGCAGCCAGGAACACCACACAGAATCTAGAAAGCAGCACTGACAGTGCAAAAGAAAGTCAAGCATAATTGTACCCATAATTGTACCCATCAGTTGCACCCTTACCTTTTATGCAGTCTTAGCAGTTAAAGCTGAAAAAGTTACCTACTATTCTGTCATGTAATGGCTGTATCAGTGAGTCAGAAATATTTTTGCTAGTATCTCATTCCTTTTCATGAACAAAAAATTCTAAACAGAGTAAAAAATTCTAAACAGAGTAAAAAAGAACAATTGGAAAGCAGAGCAATAAACTTCTCCTAATTTACTAGAAAATTCCTGAAAAGTTGTCCTTTCACTTGCTCACAAACGTAGGTGAATATACATGCACAGTGCCACTCACAAGTTTAGTCTGTGTTGGCATGTTTGCAGATCAGTTCAATACTACATGATCTTTATCAGTGATATTACGAAATGTCTTTGCAGACTTGTCTGTGGCACACTTCAGCAGCTGCTGAAAAAGGTTTCTAGTTGCCAACAGGCTTATCTTTTATCTGTTTTACCCCTGAATAATGTAGCAGAAAGACTATTACCAGCATTTTTCACAGTTTGATTATTTTAAGTACCATTCAGGATAAAATAAAGCAAGGATAAAATAAAGCAAATTCTTCTTTTTCATTCATCTAAAATAATCACACTCTCTCCTTGAATCTTATCAGAACATTTGAAATTGAAATAATGCTACCTCAGGAGAAAATAAATGGTACAATGAAATGCATATGCCAAAAGATCTGAGCATCCTCACTCTAATGCACTGTTCAAAGAAATTGAAAGGAAAAATCTTCTAACTCTTCCTTACCCACATGCACTAATAAATGCATCAGTATCAGCATAACATGCAACTTCGCTTCAGGGGCCCCATCAGATGCATAAATGTTTCTGTTCCTACATAAGAACTGATTTCAGAGAAGGCTCCACACACAGCTTGCTATTGCACCAGGTCTGCGGTGAGCAAGCAGCCAAGGCTGTGTTTGAGCACCATCTCGGTGGACTTCACAGTGGTCCACAGACCCCAGTGTCATAAACGAGTGAGCCACTCTCGTTTCAAAACGTAAATTTTATTGAATTGAGCAAGCGGTAGCAGATAAAAAAACAGCGCTGGGTGCGCCGGGGAGTCCCCGCTCCACGCAAAGACGCACACCGGGCCCCTGGGAGGCTGCCCCTTATACCTCTCGATTTTGGCTTCAGCCAATCCTGTTCTCCCTTTTACCCAGATATTTTGGCTTCAGCCTATCCCGTTATCTCTTTTGCCCAGATATTAATGTGGCTCCCTTCCATTGGTTCCTTTTTTTTTCTGGGGGGAAGTTTAGAGAAGCTTCAAGAAGTTTCAAGAAGTTTCTCTCATTAGGCTAACCACTCCCTCAACCTCCATTCCTTATATGGTTATAAACTTTACAACATTCTGCAACAAGATACCGAGTCGAACCACCCAGCCCCCCTTCCTTTTCCTTCTCTAAAAGCATTTATCCTACTTTAATAAAGCACACTTTTCATAATAGTACAATTGACTTTCCCTTTCCCTTCACAAAGGAAAAAAATGTTTCACAAAACAACAGTTACAAAGAGTTTCTTAAAGTATAACAAGCAACACTACCCCTTAAACCTTTTGATGAACAAACCTCACTTATCACACCAGCGTGTCAGAAAAGTTTTAGAAAATGAAGTGATGTCTAAAACCAAAATACTTACGTTTCCACTGCCGCATAAAAATTTGAACCATTTCACAAACTGCTTTCAATTTCTGTCAGCCGTTTGCTGTATTTTCAGCAACCTACAGCAAGGGTAAACCCTATGATTCATGTTCCACTTGAATGAAAAACACTGAGGGTTAACCGGAAGATAATCTCCTCTCCTGGGACAGTACCTGTGATTCCATTTTGAATAAAAAGTATTTTAATGATTAAATAAACTTCTGAAAAAAGCACAGTAAGTCCATACCTACCCCTGAAGTTGAATGGATCAGAAAGCCAAACCACAAAATGGCTTTTTTTCGTATTTCAGAAATATTAAATTGGATATAAACAATGTAATTTTTATGTGGTTTTTTCCTCCAAGACTTCCACAGATATTACAGGCAAATGTTCAACTGTGCCAAATCAAAATACCAAATACTGGACTGTTTAATCAATTTTCAGAGGTGCGGGGCAGTTTGTAACCTGCCTTACCCAACTGCAAGTTTTTTTTGGCTAAGGTGTAGTTCTGACTCTATCTGTTCATTACACTGTAAACCAAAGAAATAGGAAACAGAAGAGACCCGCAGGAGAAGCAAACATTATCAAGGTTGACAGGAATGTTAAATGAGTTTTCCCCTCAACATCCTGTTCAAGATTCAATCATTTCAGTAACAGGAGAGAAATAAATTGTAGACATTTTGTTCTTTAAGTGGAATGTTCCCATTTCATTTTTCTAAAGATTCTTTGAACAGAAAGGAAAGAATAGTTGCCAAAAGTTCTTAAGTCTGAAAGACCCCTTAGGGAGGATAAAAACCCTACACATCCAACCCTTGGCATTCATTATTGTAACTCCTGTCAAGAAAGGAACAAACTGTTCAGTTATATTGCATAAGGTTCCAATACAGGATGCAGAAAAATAATTCATGGAATAAAACTCTTGGCACCTGCTTTATAGTCAAGTACAACTAGTTTGTTTCCAGATAGGTGATCTTGTTTTGTAGGTAATTACATTTTAAAATTATATTTTTTCCTCAGTATTGCTTCTAAAGGTCTCTTTTAAAATGGATCAGTAATAAAATCAGGCTTCACAGTTCTTCTGATATGAATTTTAATCAATATTTAATTATTTTAGCTACTCTCAACTAAAAGTGCCTCCATTCTGGAGTTTCATAGCAGCTTTCACTGTGGCTGTCATTCAGATTCCTCTGAGCCTTCTGTTAACATCTACAGCAAATCAAAACAGATTATCAGATTTTTCCTTTAGTCATGCAGAAGGGCAGTGGGGTTTCTTTCCCCTGTTGCCAGACATATACCTAAAAGCTGTGATGCTCCCTAACTGGGGCAATTTAGAGCTGAAACCCAGACAAGACACTAGTCTGTATTGACACTGCAGCCTAAGAAACACAACACAGAGGAATAAAGTTGTGACAGGCCTGACCCGGGTTCAGGCCACAGTTGAACACCTTTTAATTTTTTTTTTTTGTGGAACAGTACTCTCCCTTGAGCTAACTGCTGACAAGAAAACAAATTTCTAAGCAGAAAATATGTTGTGTCCTCATTTGTTACCAGAAACACTGGATAGAAAATATACACTACGGGATGCAAAATATCCTGCTAGCGCCCAAGGACATTACAACAGCAGACAGGGCTGTAGAACAAAACCGCCTTGGCAGTCCTGTGGAAATGTGGAGTGGCTCCTGCCCATTCTGGCTGAGAGACTGACCCCTCTTGCGGTTCCTCATTGAAGATCACTGTCCTAACCTCTACATCAAAGGTTTGAAGAAACAAAGAACAAGTTTGTGAACATTAAAGTTGTGTTGATTACTGAACAAATACATAACTAGAGAGAACAGAGGTCTGTTTGTCTTATTTGACTAAAAATTCAAACAGCCATCATAATCTCTACTCACGAGTGGAGGTAACTGAAATTTTCAGACTCAGAAGAAAACATGCAGAAATACAAGATGTGACTTGAAATCTTATCTCACTTCCACTGGCAAGCAGGGATGCCCACTGGGTTTAACAAAAGTAGGGTAGGCTCCTAAAAGTCTCTCTTTTAAAACATTTCACAGGCTGAATAGAGCCCAATTACAACACTGTTTCAACAGCCTGTGGAGCTTTAGTGACACCAGGCAAGAAAGAGAGCTGTTATCAAGACAAAAATCATACAGCCCACTTCCCTTCTACTCCCTTTATGTCCCAAGTAAAAAAAAAAACTAAACATGTCCAAGAGCAGCCAGTGTGACATATGCTGATGATGGCTACCATTTGGGACATGTCAGACCATTGATGGTCTGATCAAGCAATAAGGAAAAGAAAGAATATAGCTCTTCTCACCCCTAGAACAGGACAGGTCACCTGTCAAGATGGGTAGGAATGGGTAGATTAGTTCAGAACAAGCTGCAAAAGAATCTAGATATATTTTATTCAAGCAAAGTCCCTAATTATCTTTCTGTAATCCCAGCTTTCAGGAAATAGGGACAAAAATGCTGCTGAAGGCAGCTCCAGATGGTTTCTACTTCCCAAAACATCTGCAGTGAATTCCTACAGAAACAGAAGTGTAATGACAGAATATATGGGACTTAGCATAATTGATCTACACCAGCAAATACAAGGAAGTTACAGTTTCAAATGTGCTCTTCCATTATTTAAACATTTCCTAGTACTAAGCACTACAGTGAGATGTAGTTTCTTCTTTTCAGCTCTCCAGTGCCATATATGACATCAACCTCATAATTACCCCTTATTATTTGGTTTTGACCCTTTTCATTAGCTTTTCTCTGTTTTGTTTGTTGTTTTTTTTTAGAGAACAGATAATGAATAATGCTTATTTCATCTTTAAGTTACTGATGTCACTGAAAGCCTTGATCTTGCACTGTGTTCTCTCTCCCAAATCTTTGCTTTAGTGCTCCAGTTTTCTCTCTAATGAAGATTTCAATCATGTTACTGTTTGCTTTATGGTCAGCCACTTTGACTAGCTGAAAGCAGAATGAACTCTCTAAACCTCAGAGGAAGCAACTGTAAACCTGTCAGGGTTAATGGTCTTATAGGCTGGTGATTTCACTCCATGCTCGCTCAAAGGTGGCAGGAGAGTCCTGCAGCCTGACCTCCACAGCCATGCTGCTGCCAGGGAGTGGGAGGGAAGGAGGAGGTATGGCTAAAGGGAGCCAGGCACGCTCCTGTGTTTTCAGTAAACACTGCCTGGAAAATGGGCCTGCTTTATAGCACAGATTAGAGACTAAGATAGATAGCAGCCGGCTTTGATGGAGAAGCCCTCAGAGGGGAACTGAAGGGTTTTTACTCAAGGAAGAATGTGCCAGGGAATCAGGCAGCAGGTGGTGCACTGAGATGTAAAGCAACATCTTGGTGTGGTAACTGAAGGTTGTAGTATGGGTAGAAAGTTAAATTAATGACATCCTCTGCTACTATTACAGCTGTGCAGCTGCTCAGTTACTGTACAAACCTTCCTTACTGCTTTCCAGCACAACTGATCATGCATCTGAGCCTCATTTGTTGTAGTTTCAGCTTCCTCCCTAAAAATTATTTGTGAGGGCATATACACTATAGTAACTGCAGCTCGTCTAGGTGAGTCCAAATTAACACAGGCACTATTAGGCATGTATTAGAAAGCAGTTCCCAGGTGTCTGGCATTCACATTGCTAAAAGTGTTGGAACTAGCTACTTCAGAGATAGCTAGAAAAGTCTGCACAAATTGCAGCATGTAATACCTCGTCTCCCCTGTGGAAACAGCTTGACCCAAACCAATTGTCTCCAAAGAAGAGCAATATGAAATACATTTCCAGGCAAGACACTGGAAAGGCAGTGCAGGTCTCAAGATGCCTTTCCACTGAAGACATGACCCAGCCTAAGTGGGTGCCAACAGCACTGCAAGTACAGGACATGTCCTGCACAGCTCATGCTGGTGGGGCATGATCTCAGAGCACCTGATCAATCATTGGCTTAAACATAGATTTATTTTGTGACTTTGGTCATTTAAGTCACATACTTTCTTAGTTCATAATTTGCTAACTTAAGATTGTATTGTATAGGAATGCTGAGAGGATAAAATCACTTAATGATTCAGAGATACTCAACTGGAGTGGTGGTGCAGTGGCCATCTAGTTAGCAATTAAAAGATAGATGAGGCAGGGTCTTTCCAGCAATTTCCAATTCATACTTTTTGCTTACTTTACTTACTTACAACTTTAGAAAAGCCACAGTCAATGACCTTATAAGAGCTACTGTTTCAGACTACAGTCTTTAAGTTTGTTACACATTTCCTCTTTTCTTTCCTTACCTGATGTTTCTGACTAATGCACCATCAAATACAAGGATACCTAGAACGAAGTATCTGCTTAATCCAGCCACAGATTCAATGTTCTCATTGTCCTTATCAAGATAGTCACTGAAAGCATCTCAGAGAATACTGGCATTTTTTTTCTTTCTTTTTTTCCCCCCTTTCTGGATCATTGTTGTTAAAATAGCCCAGCACTCACATTTCTCCTGCATTTTAAAAATTCTGAGTGAATTCTTTGGTGCATCTGACAACGCTGGAAAAGCAAAGTGGTTTTAAACTTATTTTCTTTTTATTTCATATTGCACTGCAGGCATAATGCACTCTTTTCTTGAGGGTCAAAACGTATTGCACCCTCACGTACTCAGTTCAACTGTCTTTAGCTTGTCTTTGGTGTCTAACAAGAAACTCACTTCATAAGCAGGGTTAGATACCACATACTGGTCAGTCAAGGCATCCAAAATGAAACTTAGGTCAGGAATGTCTTAGCTGGAACACTGGTAATTGGATTTCACCTTTCAATAGCCACATCATTTCTTCATAGGCCCTCACTCCTGTACTGTTAGGACTAAAGCACTACCTACCTACAATAAACTAACAAGTTTCATCCTTTAATGTCATATGCAGAAAGCAGCTTATTTGATGTTGATGCTTGGAAGACAGTTGTTGCTCAGGTAAAAAAGGAAGTAAAATTTAAATAAATAAATGAACAAAACCCAACAAAATAACAAACCCAAAACTACTTTTAAAAAAGCCTGTGAGTAGTGATTGAGGTTTCAGCGAGCAGCAGAAATGCAACCACAGTGCAGTTCTCACTCAGTGGAATTAGCCACTGTGTGCACAGATAACTGCTTTTGTTTTGGAGGAGATTATGAATACACTTCTCTAAGGCATTATTACCTATCATAGAATCATACAAGCATTCAGATTGGAAAAGATCAATGAGACCAGCTGCTAACCTAACACTACCAAGTCTGCCACTATACCACACCCCTAAGCACCACATCTACATGTCTTTAAAGTCTATTTTATAACTACAGAATAAGGCTGTGTTTCCACTGAGGAAATAAAGATACCTGGATGGAATCAGCTATGTTTGATCAGTCAGGTATCCAGTGAGTTTATACATTACAGTTAAATATTTGTTATGTTTTGTGCAGGAAAGAAATGTGAATGTGAAGATTCTTTTGCTTGGTTTGAGAATGAAGTTTTGGAAAAAACTAGCTGAGCAAATATCATGACTATGGAGCGGAAAAAAACAGTAATTTTCAGGACACTTAGGCACATCTCGGTATATAGTGTCACACAGAACTACGACTTTCTTCTTTCTGAATTCATAAAGACTTGGCATTTCACTGCAAAGAAAGGTCTGTTCATAGACTGATTTTAAAGGAAATAGCCTTGACATTGCCCTAATCCTGCCACGGAGATTCAGTACAGTAAGTCTTTGATTCACCACTTTATAGGATAGCAGCTTAGACACCTGGTTCAGAAGGTGGAATCAGTGGAAGATATGGTCTTTAGTGGGCTTATGGGTCAGGTCCTCAGCTACTCTAAGTAGATGAGCTTCAGTGCTTTACCTGCAAATACAATTATTCTTGCCCTGGATAAGACAGTGTATGTTTATGAGGGAGGTAGATCTAAGAGCTCTTTTCCTCCAACATTTCATTTCTTCATACTGCTGTTTTTCTCAGAAAGCTTTTTATCATTTCTTACATGAAATGCTGGATTGAATCTGTATCTCTGAGATGTCTCATCTTCCATTTTCCTTAATGTCCATAGTTAACTGAAATATTAAATATATAAAGTGCAAGTCTCTTATTATTTACTGCCTAAACTAACATCATTACCATAAATAACACAACTGCTTTTTTCAGTCTGTTACAGCTCAGCTTTTCCTGAAGGCAGGTTCATTATCTGCAGCTCAGCTTTTATCTATCAGTGAAAGGATTATTGAAATTGCTACCATTAAAGTTCATCAAGACATGCACCTCAACATTTACCTTGATTCTACTGATTTCTCCACTGATTGTCTAGGTGACCAGTTTTGTGGTTCCAGGTCTTAATTAAACCAACTTCAATGCAGCCAAAAAAAAAAAAAAAAAAAAAAAGGAAATTTAATCCAGGGTGTAAATAAACCAAATTTAAATCAACCCAAAAAAAAAAAAAAAAAAAAAAAAAAGGCAATTTACTTATAGTACAAAAAAGAACAAAAGAGCACAGATTTTTAAGCCAGTCAAGTGGGGCACCAATAAGATATTTACAGCACAAGTTTTCTCACTGTATTCAAGTCCACCTTGACATCCATCATGGCCTTGCCTTCATGGCAATAGGCACGGAATACTCGGCTGCATCTCTTTCTAGGCTTCCAAGATAAACACAGTTCAAAGCATGAAGTTTTTAGGGTTTGTCCTCCAAAGCAGAGTAACTGTGAAGAGACATTCCATATCACTAGTGGAGGTCAGCACAATGCCTCTACACCCACAGCCACTGCTTCATCTTACACTCAAGTAATCTACCTGGAATACCCCTGCAGATATCAATATCAATACACAATCTGTCAGCTTTTATCCTTCAGAAGAAATAAAATCCAGTTAAACTCCTCTTTTTGGTTGATAACTTGTATCACAGAGTGCACTCATAAAAGTAGTGCTATTTTATTTAAATATCATGTCTTGATTATGGTAGCAGCAATATAAACTTTACTGAATGTTTTATTGTTACATAGCATTCCCTGCAATAAAGGCATCTCAGTTACTCTTTACTCTCCTGGAAAGGATTACTTCCTTGTAAT
This sequence comes from Nestor notabilis, assembly GCF_000696875.1. NCBI lineage: Eukaryota > Metazoa > Chordata > Aves > Psittaciformes > Psittacidae > Nestor > Nestor notabilis. The sequence continues at coordinate 11,310 of NW_009929855.1, read as the reverse complement.
ATCAGTCTGGCAATAAGCATATCTCAGTATGCTATTTTCCTTAATACAAGAAAGTCCTTTTTATGTCCCACTACATGTTTTCTTCTTTATAAAACATAGGAGGGACCACTCGGAGGCCAAGGCAATGCAATACACTGTAGTGAAAAAAGGAACAGGAGAAGGGAAAAAGACAAAGAGCAAAAAAAAATTTAAACCTATTTGAGACATTAGATTAAACCACTACAGACATTAAATTCTTTCATCATACAAACAAGTACAGCATAAACACTAGCAGCTCCCTGCCATCATACCTCAGCTCTCTTTTCCGTGAAGCCCATCAGAAAGCAACTCATTTCCTAA
>NW_009929855.1:0-10940 GCF_000696875.1 Nestor notabilis | reverse complement strand
TGCTGAAAGCAGTACAAAGTAACATACTGAAGGAATGAGGATTGATTCATCGCATTGCCACTGTCCCTATGCATCTCCAGGACTTTCTGGTTTGTTGACCACGAGCATGTACTTCTTGCAATCAACTCACCATGCTTCCCACCACTAAACCTTTTGAGCCTTCTCTTTCAAACCCGAATCCTGGCAATCAGATACTCAGACAGGATCAACACAGGTACCAACATCAGCATTCAGACTTTCAAAAAAATTCATCACCATGCTAACATTTAGGGCCTTTATATGGCTGCCCACTGTCAAACCTGTCCTTACAAATTAGTTTTTATCAGAAGTCAATCCACAGCAGAAAGTTCAAGTAGGGTCTCTGGGATCTGGATATCTGGTTTCCATTTTTAGGAGTAAAACCCATTAAAATATTCTACCCTTAACTTTCTTCTCCTGTTTAGTGCATTTGTGCCATGCCAGGAATGCTTTCTGTTCATTAAACACCATTCATTTCTGTATGTAGACTATATTTCTTTCCCCTACCACATTTGATACTAAAACATATTGGCAAGCTAATATTAGTGCAGAGCAGAATCTTTCCATGGCAAATGTGCTGTTTTTCTGCTACAAATGATCAATCTGTGTGGCAGTCACTTTGTTGGTCCACCTAGAATTGTGGTGCAAAGGCTGTTTGTTTCTGGAACTGAAAGAATTTTGTTAAGTAAGTACTGTAAAGATCAGCAACTCTCCTGACTCTTCTCCAAGGCAATTCTCCTGTCTTGACTGCTGGAGTAGCCAAAACCCTATCACCTTTTTTGGAAGGTTAGAAATGTGCATCTTTGATAAAACTCACACATGCAAAGCTGGATTTGACAGATTTACCATAAATTACACTGTTACATTTATATAGAGTCCTTTATACTAGCCGAAAATTATTCGATTGATTCTCTTCCACTGTAAACAACCAAAGCACCAGCTCTCATGATTCCACCACTTACATCAACTCTCATCAAGGATCTACTCAGCAACAGCTGTTCAAACATTTGTTAAATCCCTTCACAGCAAATAACAACATGGTGCAGCATGCCTGTTCCTCATATCAAGTTAACCATAGCAATATTTAACATGTAGTAAAAAACATATGCTGCATGTACAAGTATTCATAAAAATGTATTTCATCTTAATGAACAACATCCTGCAAGTCTCAGAGGATACTGGAAAGTTCCATAAGTAAGTAGTGTCTACAGGGCTATGAGAGATGAATAGATTCATTCAGCATGAAACCTAATTCCTAAGAATGTGCACACATGAGTCCAGACAATTTGACTTTACACTTTGGAATCCTAAAGCCGGGCCTGACTCTGTATCTGTTCATTTATTTTGTATATATTGTAGCAGAACCCACTGTCCACTAAAAATACCAAGATCCTGTTACAGACACTCAGCAAAACAGTGAGAAGAATGCCCAGCTCTAACACATTAATGTTTGAAAACAGAGACATGAAGTGACTTGCTGAAAGAAAATCATCTCTGAAGTCAGGAACAAAATTCAAATTTTCTGACTTTTCTGTTAATGCCCAAGCCCCTGAACCCTTCTGGCTTCCCACAAGAGTCCCGATCTCCTAGAATCTCTTAGTACTGCATCCTTGAGGCTTACACAAGCAAATCTGAAAACAGTGTCTTCATTACTGAGCTCTGAGTAAGGAAATCTTTCTTTCCCTGAACCTCTGCATTTCCTACAGGGAGCTTAGCAAGAACTTTATTAATTAAACAAGAAGAGAGATCATCATCTTAACTTGCTGATGGCTCTTCCTTTGCTCCTGCTTCAGGACTCCAGAGCCCTGTTATACGTCGTGGAATTTGCCAAGAGTGATGTAATCAGCAGCCAACCCCACTCAAATCTCACACTGCAAAAACACATTGTTCCTCCTAGACACGGTTTTTAGACAGGCTCCTGCTTGGCAAAATGTCAAGAACCATGTTACAGCTTTACACAGAGGTGAAAGGTGAAGAATCCACACAGCCCATTTTCTTGCAAAGCTGTGTTCAGCCTCATTGATAAAGCCCTAAAGCAGCCTGCTACTAATATAAGGAAAAAGTATAGATGCCTTCACCCATCATCCCAGCTGCTGCATGGGAGCTGGAGGAGCTGTAGCTCCTTTCTCAGGACTGCCCTGAGTACCCACTTGGCATCTTTAGAGAGTCCATCCCTACTTGTTTCCCTCTTCAGAAAATTCTATCTTTTCCTTACACCCTTACTATCAAATGAAAGATTTCCAAAGCTTTCCACCTATCTGGTTTCCTCTCTGAGAAAAGCACAATGCACTGTATTCATAAATTTTAACACTGAAATATATACCCTATACAAAGCTGCATTTACTACTCGCATAAAATGTATTCATCAGTGGCACTCCTTCAGCTATTCTGGCTCATAACCATGAAACAGCACTGTCACTTAGGCAGTAATAAAATAATAAGCACCCCCTGTAAACCAAGAAACGAAATTCCCACAGTTCACCTAAGCCCCCTCCTCTCAAAAAACCCTGTAACTGGCATGGAATCAGCAGGCAGTTGTTTTTTTTACTATGATGCACAATGACATAAAACATCTCATGTTAGTATTGGTGCAGACATGATAATGTGTGCCTTGTGTTCTATGCATTCTCACATGATATTAAAAAAGCATAGAAACCAAAGTATCAATAAAAACTATTGCTAATATTTTACTTTTTATACAGCATTTCCAAAAAAGCATATATTTTTCTAGACAACTTTTTTCCCATTATAGTGTTCCCATTCATAGGATCCATCTTACCTTTTTTGGACATCTCACTATTAAGTGAGGTTGCTCCATAGATCAAAGGGTGGAGGAACAAGCCCACTGACACATCATCATAGTGTATGAAAATTAATACATAGCAATTTTAAAAAGCAGTATCTTAAGATTTTTAAACACTGACTTGGACAATGCAAATATCACACATTTATTAATTAAGGTTGCTCTTTTACAAGACCAGACCATACAGCTTGTGGTCCTTCAAAGAACCCACACAGAACATACAGCTAGAAAACTAGGCCTCACTGGACTGCAAGATTACCCAGGACTTGCTTGCAAAAATATAGTGTGCTAACTTCAGTCTAACAGTCTGAACTCCAAGCAGTTTGAACAAAAGGCTTTGTTATGAACTGGTCTTATGCTAGTTAGGTACCAGCAAACTCAATAAAGTGATGTGAGGAATATTCCCTTGGGTCAGAATGAAGATTTAGGATTAAGTTTTGACCTTTGCTGCTGAATCTCAGGGAAATGCTAAATGATGCATAATGACCAGTCCTACAGCTAGTGAGGCCCGATGAAAAATGATTCCAGTAGGTTTAGGATGCAATCATCAAGCTTTGTATTTCAGTGCTAAATTCAGATATTAACATTATCAGTTTAGGGAAGAAAAAAAAGTTGTAGATCTTCAAGTAACAGATCATGTTGAATCCTAACACGCTATTAATGCAGCAGTCCAAACCCTAAAAATTACATGGGAAAGGGGAGTTTTCAGCACTTTTATCAGGATTTTGAATTCCAGTGAAAGAAAAAGTAATTTAAAGTGCTACTGGACAAATGGACAATAGCAAACCACACTTGTCTGAAAATTACTTTCTCAACATTAAACAGCTCTTTAACCTTGCTGATTGGCACCTCTTGCTCTTAAAATCTACAGGAAAAGTAGATGACAAGAAAAGCATCCAGAACAGACTTGACTCAGGGAAGAGGAGGAAGCCCAAGAACCCAGCCTAGCTGTTAACTTGGGTCTAGTTTGGCTTCTGCAGCTTCAAATAGAATTTATAAACTAACAAAAACCCTAAGATCAAAAGGAGCTCAAGACTACATGTGCTATATCAGGATTTACTTATCGTATGCTGTGTCTCTGGCTGCTCCACCACACCCACCCAGATTGTCAAAGTGCTGATGTCACAGAACCGCAGAGATATTTTTACGCCTTTCTCATAAAAAGACAACTTCTGTAAAACCCTGAGGTTGAATCGTGTTTAAAGTTAAACAGTGAAAGTATAAAGGAAAGCATCAACCCCACTAAGCCAGTGTTATTCTCACACATATCTGCACAGTGTTTACTGACATAATATTGGAAAGTTCTTAGCAAAGCTTGCTGGCACTTTCAGGAGAAAAGCAGTTGTACCCGTTCTGCATCCTACAACCATATTTAGTGAGCCAAATGCCACAGCAGTTCCTTTCATTTTTTTAGTCTAATTAGGTATACCTGTGCTGGCTTTCCCATCATAATGTTCTATCCTTGAGCTGAAGAATTCAGCACATTGTTCAGTACTCCCTGGATAAAATCATTACTGTCTCAGCTTGCACAAAAAATTACTGTTCTTGCAGAAGCTTTCTGACCAAAGCACAGTGTTCCCAAAGCACAGGATCCTGAAAATAGAGAGCACAACTACTGCCCACAAATACAAAAATCAGATATGATACTACCAATGGGGGGTTGAAATGCACTCATCCCCTGAGCGATTGACACAAGGAATCAGAAGTACTGCAGTGCGCTTGCAGCCCAGAAAGCCAACCGTATCCTGGGCTGTATCAAAAGAAGCGTGACAAGCAGGTCAAAGGAGGTGATCCTGCCCCTCTACTCTGCTCTTGTGAGACCTCACTTGGAGTACTGTGTCCAGTTCTGGTGTCCTCAACATAAAAAGGACATGGAGCTGTTGGAGCAAGTCCAGAGGAGGGCCACGAGGATGATAAGAGGGCTGGAGCACCTCCCGTATGAAGACAGGCTGAGAAAGTTGGGGCTGTTCAGCCTGGAGAAGAGAAGGCTGCGTGAAGACCTCATAGCAGCCTTCCAGTACCTGAAGGGGGCCTACAAGGATGCTGGGGAGGGACTCTTCATTAGGGACTCTAGTGGTAGGACAAGGGGTCATGGCTTTAAACTTAAACAGGGGAAGTTTAGGTTAGATATAAAGAAAAAGTTCTTCACAGTGAGGGTGGTGAGACACTGGAATGGGTTGCCCAAGGAAGTTGTGAATGCTCCAACCCTGGAGGTGTCCAAGGCCAGGGTGGACAGAGCCTTGGGTGACATAGTTTAGTGTGTGGTGTCCCTGCTCACGGCAGAGGGGTTGGAACTAGATGATCTTAAGGTCCTTTCCAACCCTAACTATTCTATGATTCTATGATTCTAAGTAGATACGCTAAACTAGGAGCTCTGTTCAGAACAAAACAAAACCCCTCAGAGAAACAGGGGTTGTGAAGATACTAGTTAAAGTCAGCGTGTCAGCAAAGGGAAGGTTTTCCAAGCAGGTTTATGGGAATAACTTACTGAAAGTCTGAATGCATTGCATTTGGTTTGTGCTCTGAAAAGGGGGATATTCATGTAATAGTATTCTACACTGTGTTGAAAGGGCTACATAAATCAAGTAACTGCTCCTTTGTTTTGCTGAGCTAATGCTTTACAGTCACTCTCCAACACTTTTAAGTCTAATCTAACAGTTAATAAGAATAGAAGAAGAGAGAATTCAGGTTTTGCTTCAGCGGGGTTTTTTTGGGTTTTTTTCTATTGCAGTGCCTCTACCAAGGTGTGGTAAGTACAGTACCCCTTCTCTTGAGGAGTACTCTAGGATACCTGCTCATGAGAACAGAGCCTGATATCAAAGAAAAAGCTAATCTTTTAATTGGCATGGTTTTTAAACTAGCAGTGAATGGATTAATTTGTTCTGTTCAGAACTATCTTTAATCTAAAAGCATATTTCAAATTTCATCCACAAAAATTTAGACTATCTCAATAGATTATGTACTGTTACAGTTTTCATTTGAAGTCCAAAATACAAAAAAGGATTTTAAAGGTATTCTGTTTTCACTAGCTGCTATGGGTTTTAAATGCTTCAGGCATCTAAATTCCTAATTTGGCAAATTAGTTACAGCCTTAGTTCAGCAAATGAAGATGTAGCTACAGCACAGGGCTGGCTTGATTTAGACATACAAAAGTGCAGGATTCATTTGGCTATAAGGATAAAGAAATAGTCTTTTTATTGAAATAATCAGGTTTGTACCTGTAGTTAGTTTTCCTATATGGATGCCATTTAATCCATTGTTGAGTTTTAATAATTTTGTAATTTCATTGCTTTCATACCTACATATATTTAAGGGAACAGGGGAGATGAGGTTTGGAGTAGGAGGGCAGATTGCTTAATGGACTTAAATGTGTAGGTGGGAAGACATAAGCCAAAAAAGGGCTTTTGACACATAAGTTCTATTTGTTGATGTATTTTCCCTTTTTTAACCTTCTGTTTATGGTATTTTCCTTAGTAGAAAGTCACAGCATTTTTCAAGTATCAAATTAAGTTTTAAAAGTCTGTTTCTAGGACTGGATTCCAACATGAACACATGACAGAGACTTCCAACACAATTGTTACAAATAGCACTGGAGGGAAACTGCACAGAAGTGGGTATTTTTAGCATTTAGGCTGTTGTCTCTCACTGGAATTCACTGTGACTAAATCTTTTGAACTGTCTTGAAATTATAAACCATAGAATACAGTATTTATCTATTAAAATAAAAAAGACTAGATATGACCCCTTTTAAGACCACAGTGCCATCTGTGACCACTTACAGTTTGTTACAGAGCTCTTTATCCAGTTTACATTGTGTATTTTGTGTGTATACATAGCATAAGAAGTAGATCTCATGAGTGATACAAGTTTGTTTCTGAGGACTAAGGGAATGTGATACTGGAAGTTCTCTATGAACTGCCTGAAAAGGTTTTCTGAGGGGATTACGAAAGGCTGGGGGAGGAAGCTAAACAGAGACATCTGTAAATGCAGTTTGGGTGCCAGCAAAGACCAAGTCTATGCTTTAAGATCTCTATCTATCTACTTAAAAACTTTATTTCTCAACCTCTAGTTTGCATGTCTTTGACAACCTTTATTCAAACTACATGCAAATACTAAATGTGTTACTGTTAGGGGTAACATGAGATGGTTTCTTATTCATTTAATCAGATTAATCCGTTAATTCCAGAAGACTGTAGCTTTGAATTATTTCAACGCTTGCATTACCAGTAACTGGGAGTCAGCTAAGCATGTAGTTGGTTAATCCTTATGGAGAGCTAATAGAGCAATTTCAGTATTTTGCATATTGAATATAGACTACTTTAGGATCTCTAGGGAGACTACTGGCTTTCTACTCTTCGCACTGTTAGAAACAGGATACTGAGCTAGATAGATCATCAGTCTGAGTCAGTGTCATTTATTATACATTATACATGTATTTCATGTATAAAGACCATATAAGGTATTTACACTCTGTGGTGGCAGGTCTCTGCTTCACAACAAATATCTTCTGTTCTTCAAAAGAAGACTGGAGTCATACAAGTATTGTCAAGTTGCTAAGTTAGTTGAAATTATTTGTAGTTGAAACTAACTTAGTCGAAACTATTTCACTGGAGGTGAATCACTGTTGCCTCTTCAAACATAGCACTTTTATGCTGGCTTAGAAGTAACTTCTACTTACTTGTTTGATAAACTCACAAAAGCATGAAGTAGTTCTAGCCAAGATAATCACATTAAAAGTACTCTCAGACCAGCAGAGGAGTGTGTTACAAGGAGCTGCACAACTGTAACAAAGCTCAGAGTAACCCTGGTTGCAGAGAAGATGGGCTACACCCCTGAATGCGCCACTGCATTTCCATAAACATTCATTGTGTTCTTTCAATTAACAATATATTTTAAATTTAAAACCATGAACATGTATGCTTGGAACATTCAATTTGGGAAATTGGGAAAGTGTGTTCATCTCCCATGGCTTCTTTTTCTCTACGCCCTTCCTTAATAAGGGCTCAATGTTTCACAGCCACTGAAGAATTCAGAGAATGCCATTAACCAAGATACCACCCTGCTAATTAAAACTAAATACTTGTTCTGAAAGAATTCCATTGCAAATCTCATACCTTACACACAGGAACTCCTTTTTAAAGCCATAATACTAAAGCTTTCTGGTTTTCAGGTGATGCCTTGGCCTTTCTTTTACCATTGCATTCTTTGTTCAATAATTACTTCATCATAGTCATGAGACGGGAGGGCTTCTGTATTATTATTATTTCGTAATTTATAAGCCCCAGTTTTCAAGCTGTGGTCTCAAGAGTTTGTTCTCTGCTTGCTGGGTTGCTTTTAGAGTGTGGCTATACCTGTCTTTATCATAGTGGAGTGAAAAGGAGATGGAAAAAAAAGGATTAACGTTGCAGCGGATGAAATAGATTTCTGGAACTTACATTCACTTAGGGCAAGAAAAGATGTGTTACTGGCTGAAAAAAGAGGAAAAGCCATCAAGAGTAGCCCCCTAACACTCACATTCTTGAAATTTACATATTTTCTGTAATTTTCTGTTTTCCTGAACAGACAGATGAAAACTGAAGCCCATATTTGTTTACTGTGAGTTGTCATACATAAAGACTGAACTGGAAGTCTGCTTAGCACCCCAGGACTGCCAAAAAGTCTAAGAAGTCTCTTGGCTACAGTGAAAATGCTGCCACATTTGCCCTGAGAAAGAAACACCTACATGTAAAGATTTCAGGAATCTTGCTTCAAACATCTAAGCCATGCTTCATTGTTAACATTAGGAAGAAAAGCTTACATGTCAAAAAAACACATTACCTTGAATGCAGGAGAACCAAACAGCTGAGGCGTACAACCTGCTCAGAAGCAGCTGCTTTTCTCACAGTCTATTGTCTACAGACATATATAGCTGTAACCAGTAAAATTAAAGATCAAGTGAAAGTCTTGTATTGAGTTTTGCCGTGTACCTCTGTGGTTTTGAACAACAGTGTCTTCTTAGCTCCATAACAGTTCTTCAAAATACTATTTAATTACTTTTTGTATTCATTATGGAAGCTGCGTTAAATCCCAGTCTCTGCAAGCAAGGAGGTTGGTGGAAGACGTAGGTATGACTTGACATAAGTAAAACATTTTCATGTCACTTCCTTCATATCTTCACACAAATGAGATTAAATCACCATTGCAGTATTGCAGTCATTAATCTCTATTTACATGAAACAAGTGTAGCCTACAGAATTGTTTTGATGTGTGTATCACTGGGTTTTGGAACAATACACAAATTTTATGCCTATCCAAATATAAATGGTGGCCTATAAAGAAAAATAAAAGTGAATATTTGAATTTTTTCAGTTCTGTGGATTGCCACAGAAGTTCGAGTTCTCATGGCTTCTCCAAGCTTTTTTAGTTTTTAAACTTTAGAGAAGGAAAACAGTTTGTGAAATAATTAAGCCTGAAGCTCAGAAACTGCATCTTAATTCAAAAATGTTCAAAATGTTTCATTCAACAGTTTCTGAAATGAGATATAGCAGACTTCCAGGTCTGCAACACCTTGTCCTAATCTGAAATGCAAAGTCTTAAAAAAGTAATTTAAGGATTTTTTTTTCTTTTAGACCATGGAATCATCCTTCCAGAGTCTCAGAGACCGGCCCTAGCAACAAACAATAAGGCTGAGAGTCATGTTAGATACCACGTCATGTTAACTTCATTCATGTTAGATACCCTATCTCAGGGCAGCTTAAGACACAGATGAACACACTGCTACTTGCTGCTCACTGACAGAGTAGAAAACAGTTTGCAGCACTGCCCTTATACACACACTGACATGATCCTTCCTATATTATAAATTACATTGTGGTAACATGCAATTTCAAAATATGCCTGTTTGGTTTCCTGAATCAAAATTAAAAATGTCTAGTACTAAACTTTATGCCTTTCTAGTAGGTATATTAAAATCCAATTGTATAGCTGAGATAATGACTCTTACTTGCATGCTAGCAATTAATGTTGAAACAGCCAAACTATACAAGAGGGAAATACGGCTTCAGATTCTTCTTCCCATAGTCTCTTCTAGTCTTACCCTTACCACAGTGCTGTAGGTGACACTGGTGTAAAATATGAGGAATTGGGGGTAATTTTTCGTTTTGTTTCAGGGCAGCAAACCTTTCCCACTAAGATCTGCAGTGTACACTGCAGTCAGTTTACCAACACTGAGTTTTCAAAACGTTGGCTTGTGCGAACTGAGACCATTGAGATTCCTATATAACAAGGCTGCAATTATTTCTGGTTTCTCAGCTCTGAGACCTGTCTCTGCAGCCTATGAAGCTGGCTGACAGCATCACAAGATTTTCAATCTAAATTCAAATCAGGAGCTCTGAAAAGCAGAGGTAATGCAGTCGCTGCATTTTTGTTTAAGAATTTAACAGCAGTAGCTGCCCCTCAACAGCACTGCTCAACTCCGCTTAAATCCCATTAAAGCCCAGGTTTTGCTCGCACCTCCTCTATAAAAGTGAACTGCAAACAATTCAAACGTTTCATTCATTTTGTAGGAACAGTGTAATGATAAAACAGCACAAGTCTACAGCCTAAAGCGCACAATAGAGACACAGTACGGACAGCTTGGCAGAGGTTGAGATTCACATTTTGGGAGCATGGGAGCTTTCGGTTCCCAGTGGAGGGGCTTTAAGGCAAGAGGGAAGTACCTGGAGGAAGCTTCCCCCCCTACCTATGAGTAAATACTGAAATGAAGGTGCAGCAGCAGAAGGAAGACGCAGCTCAGGGATACTCCGAGTAACCTGCCCAGTGTTGTACCGCTCATCACCCAGCTAGCAGCACAAACACATTTTTCCCTCTCCAACTTGCTCTTTTCCCCATCCAGCCAGAAACGGAACATTATTAACCAAACATTAAATAACAACGCTATTGTTTGAGGCATTCCATGCACAAGGTGTGGGTTTAGAGGTGGAGATTCCAGGGGCATTACAAGGCTCACCTAAGACCCTGGTGAAGGGTAGGGCTGTCTCTGTACCTCAGCAGGCGCAGCTACGCTTGATAGCTACGAGCTGGCGTCGTTTCTGCTCCAAATCTGGGGCCGGTGGGAGGTCACTGGGGGCAGCACCGCCCG
>NW_009929854.1:56641-90085 GCF_000696875.1 Nestor notabilis | reverse complement strand
CTTTGACCTGCTGGTCACGCTTCTTTTGAGAAACATGTCCAAGTCCTTCTCCGCAGGGCTGCTCTGAATCTCCTTTCTGCCCAGCCTGTAGCTGTGCCTGGGATTGCCCCGACCCAGGTATAGGACCTTGCACTTGGCTTGGTTAAACTTCGTAAGATTGGCATTGGCCCACCTCACAAGCGTGTCCAGGTCCCTCTGGATGGCATCCCTTCCCTCCAGCGTATCAACCAAGCCACACAGCTTGGTGTCGTCAGCAAACTTGCTGAGGACGCACTCAATCCCACTGTCCATGACACCAACGAAGATGTTGAACAAGACAGGTCCCAACACTGATCCCTGAGGGACACCACTCGTTATTGTTTTCCAACTGGACATTGAGCCGTTTACCGCAACTCTTTGCATGCAGATATCCAGCCAGTTCTTTATCCACTGAGTGGTCCAGCTATCAAATTGATGTCTCTCCAATTTAGAGACAAGGATATTGTGTGGGACAGTGTCAAACACTTTATACAAGTCCAGGTAGATGACGTCACCTGCTCTGTCACTGTCCATCAGTTCTGTAGCCCCATCATAGAAGACCTCCAAATTGGTCAGGCAGGCAATTTCCCACCAAGTATAAAGTATTTTCCTGTCTGCTCTAATATTTCATACATTCGTGATTTGTCCTCTCATCTCTGTAGTATAAATAAGACTACTGCTGCTAGTAATGTTTTGTGGTTAGCATTTTTTCTGTATAAACAGGATATTGGGCAATGAGTATCAGTCTATCTGTACAAACAGATAGTGTGCAGTGAGTCAAGACAGCTTTTACTGTGCTCTCTGCCCTTAGTTCCTTTGTGTCCCACTAGGAGAACTGTAGATGGAAACTTCTGATGGTACAAACACTTCTTGTTGTGTGTTTGGTAAGGGCTATAGTTTGAAACTGTTTTCAGTACACTTTTGATGTTTATGATAAGCTTAGAATGGAAAGGCACCACCAATTCAAACTTCATTGCAGTTCTGTGAGAATTTCAGTTTCCCAGTAGTAAAAACTAGAAAGTAAACAAAACATGAATATAATAATGAGAAATACTATTTCCTTCGGAAACATTTCATCTGTGGCTCTGGCTTCTTTATATTGCTGTCTCAAAGCTGAGGATGTTGACATCATTGCTGTAAGCAGCATGTGACCATTTCAGGTGAATGAAACTGAGTTAAGTGCCTGTCACTAAGACACAGGGAGGGAGCCTGCTGATTTCTGGCTGTGGCAAGTTATCTGCCCTCTGTCACAGAGTGAAATGGTAACAGAGGCTTTCAGCTTTGCCTTTAAAGGGCAAAAACTTAATTCATCCAGCTGAGCCTCCATGCAGGCCTTCCAAACGTAACATGTGCCTCACCTGCTTGAAACATGGGGCGTAAAGTACATGAGGCTGTGAGAAGTTTAGCTGTTACTTCTTCGCCTAATGTAATGGCCAGGACTTGGAGAAGTGCATAAAACTCAGAGTATGAATCTTTTCCATCTTCATTCACCAAAAGTGACCTGGAAAACAGAGAGACTGTGATGTGGCCTCTACTCTCAGTGTCTGATTTTGAACCCCTGTAATCCCTGTTTCCGCTGGGGTATTTTGGTCCATAATAACATTCTTTCACTTGAGGAAATGCAACCCAAATGACCTATTTCATTCTCCATCTAACAGCGATTCGATTTCAGCATTGGCTGGAAACACACTGAGAGATGAGGTCCTCTGGCAAATGTTAGTTAATCAGGATTTTATTTAAATTGTACATGGCTGATTATAGTGTGAAAACTAATATAATTGTTTCAGGTTTCTTATTCCTGTTTCTAGTTGACTGCTAAAACAGTTTTTTATAGTGTGGTGATGTCTAAATGTTCACAGGGAGAAAGGAGGGCTGTGTTATGTTAGGTGCGGTATTTATATTTAATGTCCCCAATCCTATTTAGTCATAACCTACATTGAAGTTCTGCAGCATTTTACCTGCACTTGGTGTTGGCCAGGGTAGGATGAACACACAGAAAGGTAGGTTAAAGCTGTGCTGGACTGATGAGGACTCCACGGGGCTTAGTGTGGGTGGACAGATACAGCTTTGAGATTCATACTTTGGTGGCTGAGATTCATACTTTGGTGGCTGTCTGGATTTGCTTGTAAATGTGTTGCTTCTCTAAACTGGTGGTATTTATTTTGCTAAAGTCTTAGGAGTTTGGTGTTAATTCTATTTGTTTTAAAGCATGATCAAAATGAGTTTAGTTTAACTCTGGGTATGAAAGTCGTCACAATGCATCAGTCTCTTTGGCAATGACACAGAGTAGCAGCACAGGGATACTTGCTCAGTGACTGGTGCATAATATTTGCATGGCTAACTTGTCAAAACTACTTTCTACTCCCTCAGCCCTGAAGCACCAACCTGGCTTATGAGAACTGGTCTTCTGTCTTCCTGCTTGGTACTTCACTGCCAAATAGCCTAAGGAAAAACAAAAAGACTTTGGGATTGTAAATCATAATTGCTGATCAGGGTGTGGGAATCCAGATTTCAAATGTCCATTTGGGAGAGCTATTGTTGTGTCCTACAAGATACATAAGAACTGCACAGGCAGCTTGGTAGGGCAATCCATTCCATCCTCCTCTGAACACACATTTATTTCTGCTACTGAAGTGTCCTTACAACTAATGTGGGAGAACTTAAGATACTGGCCTGGGTAGTAGAAGGTCTGTGTTCGGGTCTGGTGAATCCAGATGTGGTTGAGTGAGCAATGCTTTTTAGAATGTTACTTGTACAGAAGCAGTACTCACCTTTTTGGATAAGAGGAGGCACAGTAGAAAGAAGAGGTATTCTGCCAGCGGAAGAGTCTTCAGAGGCAGGGCTTTCTGCATGGTGTGGAAAAGGCTTTCAGGCAGAAATAATGTAGGCTAAGATACTACTTTTTTCTTTTCTACACCCTCCCCTTTCTCCAAATGGTTGTCAAGAGGGGTCATAAACACACAAACACCATTCAGCCCTGATGCTGCTTTGGAGCTCTTCGCTGTCTGTCTGCAGCTGGTCCTTAGGACTTGGGGAGAGGTCCCCTGAATTTGCTAGATGGAAATGGAGAATAAGGAGCAATGAGATAGGCTGAAGCTTTCTTACCATCCTGATGCATGTATCTCACATACTTATATTGCTTAACATCACTGTGTTCCCCAGGTTGTTTAAGCACACGATCTCAGACCTCCCCCTGCGGAGGGACTTGATTCTAGTTCACTCCTCAAAGGGCATGTGACAATCAAAGGAGCAGACTTTGTGAAAGACTCAAAACCAGCCACATTTAATCAGAACAAAATAGATCGTAAGAGATGAGTTAAAATAATGCATATAAGTGTAAAAATAATGCATATAACCCTTCTGAACCAAGTTAGGAAATCAAGCCTCTTTGCCTCTCAGAATCATCTGTGCTTCCTTTTTCTGTGTGAATCTGTGTGTTTTTTTAAAAGTGAGCACTGATGACCAGTTTTCTTGTCTGAGGAAATTCCTTTCATTTAAACTGAAGCCACCACTCTACCCAGAGTACACATACAAGCACCACTCTTTCTCTCTCCAGCACAAGAAAAGCAAGACAGTTCATACAGTCAGATCAGAAGTTGTATCTTGCACTGATTGCCCCAGATCATCCAATTCAGTGTTGTGCTGTTGTGTTCTGCTGACTTCAGAAGCATTGAGGCATCAAAGGCAATCGCTCACTCAAGTTGTTTCATTGCCATGGACTTGCCCATACTGCTGTGTAAACACATGCTTTGGTGTTTTGTTGGATCAAGGCCTGAATGCTTTCTGCCTGTGCTGGGGCCAGGATCTCATATTTTAAAGTGCCTATCACTCGTGAACATTAAAATGTGCATCTGAGATGCTTAGCATTGTTTCCAGAAATGACTGGGAATGTCCCACCTCTGTTTTTCCCCAGGTTCATGTTTGTATACTGGAATAATTTATTTGGACTCCTTTGCTGCACAGTTTCAGTGTCTTGCATAAAGTGTCACCCAGGTCTAAAGAGTTTTTGTCTCTGAACTAGATCATTTACAGTGAAAGCTAAATTGGAAACTTTTGCCAACTATTCATCCCCACCCCACCTTTTGGCTGCCAACTCAGTTTATATGTATGTGGCTTGTGTCAAGGAAAGGCCTGTGATACGTCATAGTCAAACTGCATGAGAGCTTGAACTCCACTTTCAGCTTCTTGTGATGCAGGGAGGCTGCAGTGGTGCTCAGAATAGCTGAGCCCCCCTGGAGAGCTTCAATTCTCTCATCTCTTACTTCAGTGGATCTAAGGTGCTGGGCTGTGAGATCCTCTGTATGTGACTGATACAAGATTCATGCTACTGAGGGTGGGAGAGGGAAAACTGCTTCTCGGTCAGATCATGTTAGAAGAGTTATGCATAAGGAGTGGGCAGAAGAAGTCCCTACCACATACTTCAAAGAGTTTCTCCTCTGACTTGTGAATATCTTTTTGAAGGGGAAAAAAGAACAACACTGCTACCACAAACATACATTCTTGTGGTGATAAGAAAGGCCCTTAAACCCCCAGTGTATTAATTACTGTAAAGAAAAAGCAAAATACGCATTTATTTTATTTTTAATGCAATTTAGGAAAGCACTCAAAAATTGCATTTTGAACAGTTCCTTTAAATGTTATAGACCGTCCTATGTTCATTATCTTATATTTTTAAAACCTTTTTTTGAGTTAAGTTCAGCAAGCCCAAATCTGTCTCGTGATTTGCAAGTGAAGACAAATACAGCAATTATATACACATTTATGTATATTTTATACACATATATATGCCGTGTGTTCATGTGTAAGAAAACAAGCTACTGAGATGTGAAACTCAGGCAATGAACTTCTTTTCAGTAGAAACTATATTTTGAATTTTGCACCTAGCAAATTGACATTTTTCATCATTTTAAATGCCTGGAGGTCTTGTGCACTGTCCAAATAGAGAAAGAGAAGATGGTCCATGACCCACCTAGGAGCTTACAGGGAAAAGGTTACTGTACTTTGTAGGAATTTCTGGTTTTAATTCTCAGAGCAGGGGGAAGTGGGAAAACATTAGTTATTCTCTTAATCAAGATTGATTTCTTGTCCTGTTCCCAGAGTGGTTCAGCCAATTATGTCCTTTACGCAAAGGGATCTGAACAGTCCAGTCTCAAAGGTACTGGAGTGTGCAGGGACCCACTGTCCCCAGTGTTGTCCCCCTGAGGCACGTTCTCAGGAGCAGTTTCTGGCTAGGGCTGCGAATGCCACATGTGAGTCGTCTTCCCATTGGGTAGGTAACTTTGGGCACTCCCTATCCATCCTTATGCCCTTACTCCTCTGTACTGCTTTTGTGGGCAGAAAATGCTGGCCAAGTTGGATTTGACACATACGCTATTCCTAAGGGCATTGATGGGGCAAATCAGGGAATTTATGAGCCTTGCTAGTTGAAGCAAAATTCAAAAGCAGATGGGAATGTATCCTGTGATATCTCAGACTTATTGCAACAACGGATGAACGCCTAATGTTGGCAGTGTAGGATTCCCTGTGCTCCTTGAGCATATGGCAGAGAAGTGGAGTTTGTTTTGGGTTACAACATCTAAGTTGGATTGAATAAACATCACTACTGGCAGGTTTCAGGAATTTTCTGCAGGAAATATAAGAAAGTACTGCATATACTTAGGAAATACATTTTTTTTTTCCAATTAAATTATGTCTTGGCCTTTAAACTAGTATAGACATAGTTAGGAGGTCTGGTTTTCACTTTTTGTTTTCTTTTTTGTTACCAAGAATGAAATGGGCAAGGACTGCAGAACGTTGCAGAACGCTGACTATGCATGCTTCCTGTGTTCAATCAGAATTATTTACTAAGTGCTATACTTCCTGTGGGACAGGAAATAGTGGGATGATCAACTTTTCTAAACCTGGCACAGGTAATTAATTGTGCTAGACAGCAAGAGCACTGTGTATGCCCAATTAATTGCTTTGTGTCTCTGATGGTAGTGATGACAGAAAATTACAAACCAGTAAATTCAGTAATCCACATAGGATGATTTAGCATGGCAGAACTGTGCGTGATGCAGTGGTTGGATCAGGGCTCCTGGGAGCCCTGGCACAGAGGGAATTTAATTGACATACCAGTGATGTAAGAATACACTTGCAGTTGCAACTGCCCAGGTATGAAAAGTGATTTTGGTTGGAAGTTGCAAGAACAAAACTTTGCATGGTCTATTCTTTTTTTGGTCGACAACATCTTCTGATACCTCAGTGCTTTTTACAGTTTGTGTCTTGGACAAGGAACAGGTTAATAACAGAAACGAAGATTGAAAATTCTTTTAAATCCCTGACATGGCATTGTTTCCTACTTCTTCACAAAGCTGTAGCTTTCTGCAAAAGGTCCAAAGGCCCAAATGTTTCCAGTTTTGAAAGCTGTGCTCAGCTGATTAGGGGAAGTAAGTTGTAACTTTATAGGATATCGGTTGATGGGTTCCAACTTTTAAGATAATCACAACTAACCAATATCTGTGTTTTCTGTATTGTGTGTCCAGTACTTGTGGCAATTTTTTAAAAATCTCTCTAGAGTGATTAAAAATCTTTCAGAAATAATGCAGAGCTGATGCTGATGTCTCCAGTACCGCTTGCTTACCATTGCTGGGAGTTCAGTGGGGTGAAACACTAATTCATTCATGAATAAGTTTCAGTAATAAATAAATCTGGGGAGAACAACAGTCTCCTCTGAAAAGCTGTGCAATGTTCTGGAAGGTGGTAGAGGCTAAATTTTGAGTTAGTGATGTAGGTGAATGACTCTAACCCAGTGACTAGACGATGATACCTTTGGTTTCTGGGTCAAGTAGTCATGTATATGCAGAGTGAGCAGGCAGAATCTGTCTGCATGTTTTATCTTGTGTGTGTATATGTTTGTTTACAATCTGCCTCTCTAATGAATTTCTATCCTTGGAAGAACTGCATCCAAATTGGATGAGACAGGATTATGTGACCTAGATGTTTTCAGCTACCATATTGTGAGGTGGTCAAGAGTTGGAGGGCTGTCTTTGAGTCAAATTATCGTCAGATGGTCCTGTGACCTACAAGAAAAGTGCATCTTTCTAGGGAGAATGTTAATCCTATTGCATATTGTAGGGTGAAAAAAAGCCCTCTGTCAGAGTTGCTTTTATTTTATCAGATGCTGCACTAGCAACATAGATTATTTTTTCCCTGCACATCTGCTATTCTTCAGGCTTGTCAAGCAGAACAGAAAGCAAGAATAATGGAGAAGTAGTAAAATTAGACACTTTAAAACATTCTTCTGAAAAGTCAGTGGCACTGACAAGCATGTTCTGGGCAAAAAGAAATGTAAAAATAGATTTCAGAAAGAACATGTTTTTCAATTTATTGGTTTAAATAATGTTCTGAACTGTTTGGCAGTAGGATGCGAATTTGAGAGTATCTTATTGTTACCAAATCTGCACACTGGATTGTGAAAAATAATCTCAACTGAAACATATTGTCCATCACTAGCTATAGATCTCCTTCTCTTTTCCAATTTTTGAAAAGCAGATCTATTCATTTAAAGGACTGCATATCTCTAACTACCATTGAGTGAAATTCAGTTCGGTATATCGCTGAGTTCAGCTCACATTTATTCATCGGTGGATAGGAGTCCCCCAGCCATTTTTGTTAACATTGGGTCAGAACCAGGAAAAGATTGAGAACGCTGATTCGCCATTATCCATCACCTCTACTTCATATTAGGGTTTTTAGGCACTAGGTCTAGAAAGAGAATTTTTAATCTAATATTTGATTCAAGTAAATGATGTGGTGATTTGCCTCCCTTGTTCCTCGATCTTGCAACTCCACCTGCAAAACTCATGTCCTTGTAGGTACTTTCTGATACTGCAGTTCCCATTCATCTTTGTCAGCATATTTGGGAGAAGCATCCTCTTTCAGACAAACATCCTCTTTCAGACAAAAATCACTTCTCTTCATAAAAGATTTTAAGATACCTGTTTGAACAGCTACTGCTGAGCTGATTACACCACCCCTCACCCCCACCCCCTTTTCACTTTTTTTTTCCTACTCCAGTCCTTGGAATTTTTCTTTTAGTTTGGAAAGTAAAATCCTGAAAAATGGATATTCTGGCCATTCATCTCCCTGGAAAACTGAACTAGATTGTTTCCTTCTGCTTCACACAAGTCTGTTTCATGTAGTTTATGTGCAATGAGAGTTGTAGATAGGTGGATTAGTGCTGTTACATGGCAGGCAGTTGAACGGATACCCTGCCTCTTTGCCAGAGGCATATCCTTACTTCTGCCTTGGCTTAAAGCAGTCTGAGTTTGTGGCAATTCATTCTGCTTCTCTTTTTTCATCAGGGTCTGCAGCACCACTTTAATTTATTGGTATGATTTAGAACCTTATGTTATTGTTTCGCTTTTCTTTCAAGTGGACTTTTAAGCTGCTCTGAAAGCATCCCAAGTATAACTGGAGCAAAGGCACTAGTGTAAGAGCATAGTGGGGAACACTGCAACTGAGTTTGGTATATGTAGAGTTTGGAAGCAACATGGTTAGGGAGGGAGGATAGAAAAATCCAGTTTCTCCAAGGGAAACATAGATGTGTAGCCTCCAGTTAAGAGCAAGGGAAAGGGGACTCCATTGTGACTCCTGGATTATTTTTCATGCTCTTCGCTATGGAAACTTTTCATAGCTGCCTTTACTGCCTATTCACTGGATTTTATTATTTAGGCACTTTTTTGCAGCAAACACTGAGCTTGGTAGATTGGCCAAAAGATGCTGAGTGCTACTGAAGTCTTTTAGCTGTGTTTGCCTGAAGGGGAAGTTTCCTGCTAGTGTGATTTCCTGGAATTGGACATAGAGAGATTTAGCAATCTAAATTGATGGATCTCACCTAAGTTACTTCAATTTCTGGCAGTCGTTCCTGGTGCTTGACAAGTAGGAGAATATTGCCAAAGATTTAGATTTTTTTTTCCCTTTTAATTTTTTCAAGGTAAACATTGTGCTAAACTGGGCTGCAGTCAGAGAATTGATGGAGAATTAGGTGGTATCCAGAATAGTGAAATGATTCAGGTGTGACACTGGTTTTGTGGGTAACCTCCACTAGCAAACTTGATTAGAAGTGGAGAGTTCAACACACTTTCTTATTTTTATCTTTTTAAAAGGTGCTCTCTTATGCTGCATATTCAGATGGATCTCCACTGAATTCTGCTTTCTGAAATCTAGACAGGGTACCTTAGTGAGACAATGCCCAAGTCTCTTCTGTGGCAATTTAGATTCTTAATGCCCAGTGATTTTACTAAGTAGTGTACCTTACCTTATGGGCCTTGGGTCCATCTAGCTTTCATTCAGGTTGTGTCTTTGCTGGATCCTTACAAAATTCTCAGGAGTCCTGCCTGGTTTTGTCAGGTTTGAGACACAGCCACTGGGTTGAGACACTTCACTGCAGGGACCTCATTCCTTCCATGAGGCCAGATCCTGTTGAAGTCAGTGAAGACGACTCCTGTTTCTTAAAGGACTTTGAATATGATAGCCCATACTAAAGAAGTGACTTAATGATAGGAAACCCTGCAGTCCGAAACTATGAGCTCAGTAGTATTTTTTGAGCCTGTTAAAAAGCCACCTTATGAGCAACTGTGGCTACTTCCATTAGGACCATGTCACCAAAACTTGAGACGGTTGGCATGGACAGTTAAGATCTTCATCTTAATCAATAAGAAACAGTCTGTCTACTTTAAAGAGACTTAAAATTGGAGGGACAGATGACTTGGGTGCTCAGAAGCCAGAGAACTTTCCCCAAAATGAAGACATTGTTAATGATATAAGAATGTCACATGCACACCATTCTTAGTGTTAGAAATTGAGCAAATTTGATATGAAAATCACTGGAAGGAAAAGGGAAACCCATGATACTGTAGATAGTCTTTGAACAGGTTCAGTGCTGTTCTTCTGCAAACCTTGTATAAGCCCAACTGGTGTGATTTGAGTTACTCTTGCTTTACAGTGGTGTGATTTGTAACATATATTGGCCCTTACTGCCTCATGTTTGATTGCAGCTCTGGTGAAAATCATGCTTAGCTGCTTAGGGACATATGGCCTTCAGAGCTGTGTTTGCAAGTTGGTTGAGATGCAGTATGTGTGTAGCCATAGGACTTCCTACAACAGATAATTCAAGAATGGTGAAATCTTGTTTCCTAATTTGGTGAGAGTTGGGCTTAGCATGATATGTGGCTGTCAGAAAAACTAATATAAACCTGTGTGTAGCAGAGTAATTTTTGTTTGCATAATCTTCTTTGTATTCATTTACTCCATATCCTTCACAGAAAAAGAGTTTGACTGACCAGTAAAGGGATCCCAGTTTTTAATTGGTGATGCCTTTCTGCTCTGAAGACTGAAATGTATTTCCTTGGGATTTTTTAAAATTCAAAATTAGCTTAAAATTAATCTGTAGGCTGAGCAATAGGAAACATAGGTCTAAAAGTGGATTTCCTATTCTATAAGTGAATGGAATATATGCACCTTTTAGCCCCTTGATTTCTCAGCTGACTAAAAGCTTTGGCATAGTTTCCTTGCATTCAGGAGATGAGTTATCAACTTGTCAAGTGATGTGATGTTACTGTCAGTGTTCTCAATTGCTTACAAAGGGTGATTGTATTCCTCTCTTGTTAGTACTGATTTAACTCGTAAGTATTTCCACTAATCTTAGTTAGCTGCTGCCTTGTTCACATGCTTTTAACCAAGATCAGTTGCATCTGTTTTGTTTTTTGACTTGAACTCATTTATTTTACTGCTGTCAGTGTCACCAACATAAATATGTAGGTTATGAAGGGTGGTAAATTCTTCAGTACATAGCTGGACATTCTGGTGTGCTATTTGGAAAGGAATTGTTTGTCGATTTCCTAATATGATAGAGAAGGACTACTTATATGGCAAAGAGGAATGTATGGTAAAGGACAAACAACATGAATATGTGCAGTCAAGGTAAGTTGCACAGTCTGGTTATGGTTTATATAACCAGGGAACTCAGGGCCGTGTCTGAAGAATAAATGAAGACGAGACATGTTTCTGTCTCACAAGTGATTCATCCTCACACATGCTACGCAGCACAGACTACCTGCCTTTTTATGAAATATATGTTTGGGACATGTTGCAAGTACAGACTGATCAGTGAGAATTGATATGCTGTGTACATCTGCCACTGTAGAATAGTTTGAAATAGCAAGTTCATCAAACTGTCTTTGCTGTTCAGTTCTAAGAAGGAAGAAAAGGAGCCTTTACGAAAACACAGAAGTACTTTTGATATTTTACCAACCTATTAATCCTTAGTATTTCTGTGTGGCAGACTAATGCTGCCAATGGAAAAAACCAAAGGCATAGGAAGATTGAGGTTCAAATTCAGAAAGACCTTGAAGTAGTTAGGTCCATGTTGACTGGTGCACTTGGACGACTGGTCCCACAGGATGGTTTTCATAAGGTTGGGAATGTAGATCCTTTGAGTCTTGTTTTGTGCCTTAACAGAAGTGTCCCTGTTTGTTGTCAGCCATAGTCCAGAAAAAATGCTTTCTCTTATTTGACACCAGAACAAAGCATGCAAGACACAGTTCATCTCAGCCATATTCCAGAAGAACTAGTATGACATTTATTAACTTACTACAGCCTTTGGTTATGAAGAGGCATAGCTGTCACCTCTCCTTCTTCTGCTGTCGTATCTTAATTGTAATACAATGGTGCCAACAATTTTGGTCAGAATTAGAAATGTGTTGTTGCTGTACAGATTGTACTAACCTGTTACCCTGGTGCTAAAGTCCCTAAGCTTTGAAAAGATGGAATGAACAAAGGAAATAACTTTGCCCCATGTCACTGATGGGGAATTAAAGTTATTGACTGATCAGTGATGAGAAGGGAGTTTGTAACAGAGGAATTGAATTTGGACTTTCTGGAGCTATACTTGTGGCATTGTGTATGTACACATCAGTGTGTCCTAAGATAGCATTGCTGTTAGGGGAAGCAACCTCTCTTCCCTTGCAGGTTGTGTGTTTCTTCTGTGTGCCGGGTTTGGGTACAGACCTGAGTTAGTTAAACCGTTTTCTTCTTCCTGGGTTGGCTTTCACCTGCATCAGTTCTCTGACCTAGTTTACTGCATGGACAAGAAAAACCTTGCAGGTGATAGGAGAAAGTTGAACTACTGCTTGTAGCATCAGCATTAGCTTCTGTGAGTTTAAAGTGTATGTGAAATCACAGCATGTGACCCTGCTCCAAGTTTAGGGTTGCTAAACATTTTTTTTCCTGCTTCAATATATGTCTTATGTACTGAGATACCCATCCTCCATGGAAATGGGCTCCTGATGTCAGCAAGATTGACTGACAGCTGAGGATGACCCAGCTAATCCTGCTGGCAGAGAGTAGGGTTGCATGGAGAAATTTCAGTTTTCTGCCTGTGTGGTACCCCTCGCCATCTCACATGTTCTGAAAGGACATGCTGCCTCCTTCCATTCTCTACACGGTAATTTACAGAGAACTCAGAGGTGGAAAAATCTCTTTACATTTGAAGCAGTAGCAGTTTTTAAATTATTCCCTGAAGCTTGGTAGCTTCACTTCACAAATGAACAAATAAACCACTTAAATACCTACAGGAAAACAACCAAGCCAAACCCCTTAATTACAAAAGATACCTCTATGCATTCAAAATCTTTGCCCTGTTTTCCTGTCAGGCCTCATTTCCACCAAGGGATCTATTTTCTAAGGCCAGCAGGACTGTTGTGATGTAGGAGGAGATAAATGTATATGACAAAGAATGTGAAGCGGCAGAGCCCTGCCTTGACATTGACACAGATAGTTGAGTTATTGGGGAGTTAGTGTAAAAGTAGACTGTTTCTTGGGGGACATGTCATATGGCATTCTGCTTGTGGGAACAATAAGTATTCTCTGGCCATATTTATTCTTGCCATTTGTCCCCTTTCAGTTAATGCTTCTGATTCCTTTTGGCACTGTTTTTAGCAACTCTGGAATAGACGTTTAAGAAAAAAATTCTAGATACATTGCACTGTGTGTCCTCTGGTCGTCTTGGTAGAGACCATTGGCGGGGGGGTCCTTTAAGACATTTTATAACAAGAAAACCAATTAATTCACATATGCTTGTTTAGGGTTGCCAGAATTTAACTTTCTCTGTAGACTCTGTGAGGAGTATTCAGATGCTTTAGCCGATAGTCAAAATGAGAATCTGTATGAAAAAAAATAGATTTTTTTGCTATGAAACTTTCATGTTTTGCATCTAATATGCACAAAAGTGCAGATATAAATGTTTGATATTCGGAGTAGTTAAAGCATAGTGTTGTATACCAGTAATTACAGACGTTAATTATAGAGGGGAGCTGGATTATGACTTTGGGTGCCCTCATTATGAGGGGACAGTGTATAAGTAGTCCTGGGAGGCTTTGTTAATTGGAGAAAACTTGTTTCATAGCATCTTTCTTGCCTTTTTCACCAGGAGGTAATTTACTACTGCTTATACAAACACCAAATGAGACCCTGCTACTTCAGGTCAGTATTGCTGCTCAATGGGAGAAGTGAATATGACTCAGCTTTCTTGGTTCATTTCCAGGCTTTCCCCACCTTTTGCCCTCTTTGGCTCTGCTTCACTTCTGCTTTCCTGGATTTGGTTCAGGTGCTCTGTGTGGAGGTGTGTGCATGCATCCTGTGATGCTTCATCAAAGACTCCCTTGCACAACCTAATATGCACAGAGGGCTTCTTTTGAAGTATTAAGTATATGATATGGCACCTATTGACCGCTTTCCATGTTTCTTTAGGAGCCCAACCATATACGTATGCACAGACACATGTAATTCTGGACAGATATATTAGGTGCAGTTACATTGCAACCAGGAAGCCTTTGTACTTCAGGAAACTCAAATAACTCTTCTGTATCTTTAAAAAGGAAAGTAACCACAGGCCCTCTGGAACTCTCTTAAGTTGCCTGTGCATGCAGCTAATTATTTTGAGATTGGAACACCACCTTTGAAGCATGTCCATGAAATGCATAATTAAAGTATCTTGTAGTCGATCATACTGTTGGACAGCTAATTGAAAATCACATTGTGTCTATATAATGAGACAAATAATATATGCATTTGTGCACTGATGAAATTACTTGTTCCATAGTCTTTTCCCCTTTAATTGCTACAATGGCAACTGGCAGGAGAAGACCACTTGCTGGGCTGTCCTTGATCAGCAGATCTAACAGACGTAGAGTTACTGTTAGGGACTCCCGTGAGTTCAAATAAAAGAAGCTCTGAAGGATGGGACTGCTGCTTCCCACAATTTCTGTACAGATGTGTAAGTCAGGCAGAACATGTTGGGTTTCCTGCTGTCTTGGAAGTCAAGGGCTAGCATAGCATCTGCCTAAGCTTCCTAAATGAACAGAGCATATGTGTTTATGGTGAGGAATGGCTTGGATGGTTTTGGCCTGTGTCTACCCCTAGGATCATGCCATTCAGCACCCTCTGTGATGCCTGGTTGGCTCTGCTACAGCGGAGAGTCCCTGCAGCGCAGCTGGTATTTCAGCAAGTGAAAGTCTGGGGCTTGCCAAGCTCCAGATAGCATCCAGAAGTCTTGCAAGCAGTCAGTTGTCTTCAGTCAGTCCTTTGGGAACTGGTTACTGCAGAAGTATTAATGGCAAGGAGTACATCCCTCTTTAGCCACATCACTTGTGTGGGTTTTATTCCTTCCATATCTGTCTTGCTCCCTGTGGTAGGGGAAGTACTATTTTTTTATCACCATACCATGAACATGTTTCTTGAAACATAAGAATGCAGGAAGGATTCCTTTGTCCTCCTCTCCACCATATGTTGTATATTTGTGAAAGACGGGCATACCCTGATCAGTAAAATAATTTGTTTGATTATATTTCTTGCTGCAGTTCATACGTATAGGGAGAAACAAGATTTATTGTCTTATGCTGTGCAGTTATTGGCAGGATCTAAGGTTGCTAGAGGAGAAAACTACTTTAAGGATAAACATACTGGAGGAGAATTCCAGGCTGGTCCTTCCCACTGAAAGCACTGATAGCAATAGCCATAGAAAGGAGGACCCTGGGAAATCAATTCTTCCTCAGAAGATTCGTAGATGGATTGGGGCTTAACTACAGTGAGTCTTAACTGTCTTATTTTTGCGATGATGACTTGCATGATCTCGCTCTTGTCACAGCAAGAACAGCCTTCCAGCTTAGTGGGTCATTCATTTGGTTGTAGAATTGCCAGGAAAGAGTTATTTCAGGTTAGCATTTACACATGCGTATGTTCATGTGGATGTTCTTTGTATGAAATAAATTAAGTCATTTTTCTCAGCCTACAGTCATATAACTAATCATCGCTTTCTTCTGTAGCTCTTGTACTTTCTGACATCTAAAAACATGTCGTAGCGTATTAGTGCTAGGGAGACAAAAGACTTGTAAGGAAGTCTGCTGATGCTGCTTTTTACATTTAAAATCATCCAACATATCCAGGGGTTTAGGATGCATTTTCTCAGGGGGTTCCTATGACCCGAGTTCCCTGCTGTTTACCTTTTGCAGTCACAGCCTTCTAATTACGATTCCACAGTTTTGGGAAAGGTTATGGTTGCTTTGACTGGCTTCAAACCTTGCGTTGCAAAATTAGATTCTGCTGCTGCTTGTGCTTGACAAAGATCTGGCTTCCAAACAAAGGCAAAGAGGAAAGAATGAAGCAGCAGACCCTGCAAGAGATAGAATACTGTCTGTGTGATTAAAGCTCTTTTATTAGGTTATGGTCTGTAATGGGAAAAAAAAAAAGCATGATCTCCACGGATCTGCATTTTAAACAATGTTGAGGATTAGCAGAGGGGCAGCAGATGCACCTATTGAGCTGTAAAGGAAGGGATTCAAAGCTATATTGTGCAGATGGGAGATTATTGTACTGTACCTCCCCGCATGTGCCAGTTGGTACTCCTGCTGCTCTGCAGAGTGGCACTTGTCATCTCCGTCAGCCCTCCTTGTCCCAGAGCATACACAGCACAAAAAACCTGCCTCACCCTGCCACCGTGTCGAGCCGATACCCAATCTAAATGAGCAGGAAACCAAGCTGTGGCAAGCTGCTGCTGGGAAGATCCGGATATGGGCACAGGGCGATTGTAACTTCCCTCCCCAACACAGGCTTTCAACCAGCTTAACCCTTTCCATTTGAACAGCTTGGTCTCTCAATGCTGCTTATCATTTTGTTACAGACCTGGCCTTTTCCTAGAGCAGAATGAGTAAAATGATAGGTGAAAGAAGAGAGATTTTCCTTCATGTTTTTTTTCTGTTGTTCTGTCATGCTTCCAGAAATTGGCATCCTTTCTCCTATCTAAAATACAGGGTTGCATTTTCATTATAGTTGTTTTCGTTAAAGGGGTAATAAATTTGAAAGCTCTCTCACCAAATATATGCATTCATGAATAGCATAGGAAGCACCCCACTTTTGCTCTCAGGTTTTCTGCTGGAAGGAAGTCAGGAGCAGATCTAGTGGCATAAATGGAATTATTCTCCTTTTACATTGCTGTAGTGTGGGGTAGGTATGAAGTTTGTCTGGAATTTAATAAAAATGATGCTCTACATGCCAATTATTTCTGTTCTAGCATATAGTTTGTAGTTGAAAATGGATTAATAACGTTTTTTCTAGCTTTTACCTACTCCCACCAACTTAAATTGTGATTGTGGCATGTGCCTGGCTTCCAGCTCTGCCACAGGGTTTGCATGTGACCTTCAGCAAGTTGCCCAATTTCTTCATGCCTGAAGTCTTTATCTTCAAACAGAGAAACAGTGTATAATTAGGTGTACTCTTTGACTGCCTGATCTGTTCGGATCTACTTCAAGGCAGGGCCTAGCACCTATTATGTAGATATATGATGTTTATCATAGAAGAGTCCTAGTCTTGGGTTGAGTCTTACAATATAACCAGCAATAAGAATTCCGTAGGGCTCTCATTCACATAATTAATTGTGTTGTGTGATGTATTTTCTCTTTTAAAATAATTTTCTCCATAGTCCTGAAATATGTTCATGATGCTTGAAAATGACTGGAGAAAGCAATTATTTCTGCAGTATCCTATTCTTGTTGTGTTAAATGTATCATAAAGTTGGGCTTTCCCAATAGCAGCCTCATATTACCTCATGCTTTGTCTGCTCACTTGTGGGCAGGAGAGAGAGCGGAAATTCCTTTATGTTTGTAAGTATCTCTTTGCTTCTTGGTTAGTGTTGATTCTGCCTAGTTCACCTCAGTAGCTCCATCACTTTGTAGACAGTTCTCTGACTTTCTCTTAAAGATTAAACTCTGCTTAAAGCTGGAACCGTCTAAAATACTGACATACTTCCCATAGCACCCCTCTTTCTCCATCTTGAACAGCTGAATTCCCACATTCAACAGCAGATGAGGAAATGTGAAACAAACCATGGAGCAAGACTCTAGATGCCAGTAAGTTAAGTGCAGAAGTGGTGAGGATGCTGATGATGAGGTGAGGTTTGGGTGCAGCACCACGCTCTCATTTGCACTTTTTTTAGGTTCTGACGTGGGGCTGATCTCCTAGCTGTGAAGAAAATTATTATCTGAAAAGCAAGGTTGTTGAATTTATATACTTTATATTTAAATTGAGGCAATTTAAATTGTGGCTTTTTCTTATGGTTTAAATCAGCAAGGGCAAAACCTTGTTTTCATTTATTGATTGCATACTTACTTGCTAGTTATACGTTTTAGCTATTTTCCTAAATAAAGTTTGATTTTTCAAGCTGGTGGTCATCCAGGCATGTTGATTTGCAAAAAAAAAAAAAAAAAAATCTGAACATAAATTTAGTATTTCTTTTGTGTGCTTAGGAAGACATTCTTTACCACTGCCCATTCATTGAAGTATAATGTAGTTAATGTGCATTTACTTGCATCCTTTCTTTAAAACATTTTTCTATGTTATAGATTGACAACTGGCATTTTCTACCCACTGTAGATGGATATATATTCTTAATAGGTAATTTGCTTCAACTTCTGTTTGGTTTGGAAACTTGAAGTGAAGTGAATAAAAATCATGATCTGTTATCCAGGTGTGCTGGTTCCATTTAAAAATAAACATAAAGGAAAAAAGATTTTAAACCAGTTTTGTTTGGACAGCTACGACAGCGTGTGAGATACCTTTAGGCAGACACTGTACAGAGCTCTCTGCTTCTTTCACAGTGCACCTCACTGATCACCTGATGTTTCTGGGATCTGGAAAACAGACTGTGTTGCTCTGGGATCCCCACTTGGAATTAGAATGAGACCAACGAGACCTTAAAGTCAAGTTTCTGTAGCAGAAAGTCTCACCTTTAGTTATGTACATTGTATTTTTCTGGAACTCTGAAACTAACAGCAGAGTCTAGATTTTTTAATTTAGGGTGGGGGTGGTGGGGTGTGTTTGGCTTTTTCCCCTCCTCAGCAGTGGATTCTGGGCCACTAGCACAAATCAGGTAGTATGTTTAGAGAAGACTCAACTTATTTCTTTAACCCTGTTGCTAAATAACTTGCCATCTGCTGCCCTGACTTTCTTTATGCTGTTCTCAGTGCATTGACATCATGTGCAATCTGGATGTTCCTGCTCTGGCATTCACTCACCTGGTTGCCCCTGTGCTTTCAAACGGCACCTTCTCTTCCCTGTACAGCATTAAGTACAGTACACAGCAACATTCCATACAGCTGAAGAGTTAGATTTTTAATAGAATACACTGCAGAGAGAAAAAGGCTTTCAAAAGACCTTTATTTAAGGCTTCTTCATGTAGTTATTAGTGGGATTTGCTGTTGATGCTGTGGGCAGAGGGATTCTCCATCATATTTGACAACTTGTAATCACACAAGGCCACAGATTTGCCTTAATTCCCTTTAATCTGACCAGAGGGGAACACCTTTGCCCTTTCTCAGTTCTTGTTTTCTCAGCTGCAACTAGAATATAAGCTTCTGTTTAGACAAACCTTACCTGAGAAGTAAGCTTCTCTGTTTCTCTGTCTACCTCCTGGAGCTTGCTGGGGTTTCCGTCCCCGTGAAAGGGAAGGGAAGAGATCCAGTGTTAAGGACGTTTAAGGTCTTGTATCTGAAAGTGAAAATGATCCCTCAGGAGACTTGGGGCAGGTCCTTCTGCAGCTGAAATCTGTGGGGCTGAACCTGCTACACACTTTGCTGCTGCTATGGCTCACAGAACACATGCTTTCAGGTACTCCTGTTTCTAATTTATGTAGCCTTGGTTTACAGATTGAGTTACCAGAATTGGACTTTCCCTCTCTGAAGACTAAGGCTTTTCTCTATTTGGTCTTTATTCTAGAGTTCCTGATTCTCTTAAAAGTCTTTTTCCATCCTGGCTGAGAGTTTTTTAAATTATTCCCCTAATAAGATTTAGACTGCAGCCTCTGACCTTCAGTGTCTTAAGCATACAGGGTCACAGAAAAATAATGTTTGCAGGGGATACCTGTCCTGCCAGATAAATGCTATTTGGCTGTTGCTGATTGTTGTGTTCAGGGAGAGACTCTTAAATATCCCACCCTAGGCAATTTGGCTATAACCTTAATGTGCAAGTGACCTGACCTCATAGTACAAGTAAAGAATGTCATAGCAGTTTTTAGTCACTTAGGAGCTGATAATACAAAGCCAAAGAACTTAAGTGTGTGCAATGTTCATACAGACAAGACAGTATTTTCTGCACTCTTTACAAGCAGTATCCCTTAAGGCCAGTGGCTTTGCAGAAAGTGATACATGATTTGTCTAATGCCATTATTGCTGGGTAGTGCTGTATTATCTTAGCACGTTGATCCCCTGTGTATGTTGGGACACTGAATGGGCACAGCAATCTCAATTATTTCTGAGCTGCCTCCTCTTCTGAGCATGAACAACTCTTGAGCCAACACTGAGCTCCTCTGTGGCAGTTGTTTGTAGTCTGTGCTGTGTTGTGTCACCTCCTTGGAGAGGCTGGGAGGGCTGAGCATCTTCTCGGTCAATGGGAATTGGGAATAATTCCAAGAAAGCCAATGGGATCACAGTAGCGTACATGCAGAGAAAACTGTGTCCTTGTGTGGGAGTGTTGCTCTTGAGGGATGGTATTTTTAACTTACTCCCAGACTTTGTTGCTTCTAGGGAGGGAGAAGATACTTACTGGTCTTTTGCCTTTCCCTATGTACTTGTCCAGGCTTAAAACCTTCCTCATAAGGTGGTTATTTTTTGACTGAACCTTCCTGAGTCTTCTGAAACCTCATATTAACTGTATGGGGCCAAGAAATGAAATTATTAATAGAATAGCAAGTAATCAGAGGAAAAACCCTGGGGATGAGATTCTGTGTTGACATTTAGAAAACTCATCTGCTCCTTACCCTTCTTTATTGTGGCTCTGGCCCTGAACTAGTGTTTGCAGGCAGCCTAATTTAAGCATTTTATCCTGATGCTAAGAATACCAGTCTGAGTAAAGGCAGAACCTTTTCCCTTGTGGGTGAGTGGTGCAGTAAAAGGTGCTGTAGATTCAAGAATGACAACAGCTGCAGATTTGTTTTGCGTTGTTATACTTTATACATACAGGGAGTTATATACTTTGATAACTGTAGAGAACAACTGGTTCTGGCATAGCTAAAAGGTCTTCTACAGCCATAACTTCCAGCGCTTCCATCTCATTCTCTACAGCAACATCCATTAGAAGAAGCAAGGTCTGGATAGCCATAAGCTGACTATGAAGAAACTGGTCTACGAATTCCTGAACCAGATGAGCCTTTGGGTTGACTTCAGTGGGCTTTAGATCAGACCCACAGGGTTCTTTCGTCCTCTTCCAGCAATCTGGGCAGGGGTTGTTGCACAAAAATCCTGGAGCAGAAGCATGACACAAAGATGTGTTTTGACAGCACAGATCTCGTGCTACTGTCCTTTTATAATCACTGGTTCCTGCGTGAGTTTGAAATTGAACTGTTTCAGGACATACTTAACTTCTGCCACTGTGATATTAAGAAGCTGAGTATCAGAAGGTGGGCTTGCGGTGTGTGTATGTGTTTATCCAATCTCCTTTCTTCTGAAAGGAAATTAATTTTATTTTTTTCATTTTTTGTGGAGGCACAGCTGACTGTGCTCTCTAGGTATTACATTGTTTTATATAAACCTTACCTTAAATTAATGAGATGCCTGGGCCTTTTTTATAACCGTATGTTGAATTTGATGCCCTCCTTCTCCCTCTCTGAAAGGAACACAGTGAGCCAGCTGTAGTGAAGTTTCTACTGTGTGAGCAGGCAGCTCCTGTTCTTGGTATAGAAGTCAATAAATGCTTTGAGCTCCATGCTGTGATCTGAGCCATTATTCTCACATTAAAGGAAATACTTTTGAAATATTTTTTTAATATGCTAGTTTCTGTTCATTGAAATGATAATAGTCTAATTTTTCTGACCTTTAACTCTTTGCTGTGACTTCTTTTTTTTTTTTTCTTTTTAACCTTGAAATCGGTTTTCATATGGGCTTTCTTCCCTTTGTCCTAAGCCAGAGGCTTAGGGTTTCTCATATTCAATATAAGTAAGAAACTTGATGTTTCCTATACTTTTTACAGAGGAACATATTGCAAAATGTGAAAAGCGGTCTGTTACAATTGTGTCATGAGATCTCTGCCCTCATAGTTTTATAATCCACTATGGAGGACAGGAAGCACTTAAAACATTTGCTTAAATTGAGACTGCATAAGTCCACGTGTAGGAGTCATGAAAATGCCAGAATCTTATTAAAATCATTTCTTTCCATTTCATCCTATGGACCTGTGTTCTGTAGGCCCTGTCTGCTGTTTTGGGTCCCCAGGTCTTCCCCGTGACTTGTTGGTCCTCCGGTAGCTTCAGGGTTACGCTATCTACATCCCTCTCCCTGTACCCTTATCTGGCCTGCAGCCAGGGCAGTACAATTGGGCTCTGCTCAGGAGTTCATTCTCAGGCTGATTGACCAGCTGAATGATTATAGACTAATCTGTATCCTTACCTTTCCTGTACTGGGGTGACTTACAAGGTCTCTCTGTAGGCAGCTGGTGAATTCCATTGAACCTGTTACTAAGGGCTCACTTGGTATTGGCCAGTGGGATCCAAAGTTGTTGGAGACGGAGGGCGTGTGGACAGCTGGACGTGCAAGGTATCTGTATTAACTTGTTTCATGAGGAAGCCACAGGAATTATTTATTTTAAAAAATAAATAATCCTGATAGCATGTTTCTAAACAGGAACTCCAGAAGTCTGAAACTATAGTAAGAGCATTATCTGTAAGTATGGTAATTATAATATAACTGCAGTAATTGTATTATCAATTTGGAAAGGCTGGAACTTAGGCATTAACTCAACAGGATTATTCCAAGCCCACTGCCCTCTTGGGAGGCCTCAGTATCATTTTGAAAAGGGCTAGAGCCATACCATAGGATCCAAATACAGAACAGGGAAGATGAGGTGTCCCTACTGTGCTCTTACTGGAACTCCAGCCTGATTCTCCTGTTGTATGTGGTAACACGATAGTGTATGGTGGGAGCATCTTATGTAAATAAGTATTCCACATTCCACTTATGTAAATAAGTGGAATGACATTATCATAAGGGTGTCACAATTTCAAAAATTTTTCAAAGATAATGAGGTCTTCCTAGGCTTTGTTGGATGGTGGTGACCGAGTACTGGTGAAAGAACCAAATCCAAGGGAAATACAAGCACAACTCAGGAGTTAAATACCGTGTTTGTTAGATGCTGCTTGCCAAGACAGTGTGCCCACAGGACTGGACTAGCCTCAGCATCTGTTGTCTTCTACACAGGAGACAGGAGAGAGTATAGGCTATATGGATGAAAACTATGCAAGCGATAGGGGAACTGCAGGATAAATAAATCGTGGAGAGTGTCACTGCAGGAAACTGCGGGAGGTTGAAGAAGCTAGAGACAGAGGGTAGGGATTTGGGAGGAAATTGTAAATGTTATAACGTGGGGAAGAAGCAGGATGTCCATAGTTGTGGTGAGGACCTGTTGGGATGGGACTGGCGATCTAATTAGGAAATATGAGGAGGATTCAGGATTTTGTAGTGGACAATGAAATGAAATTTGAGGTGTGGATCTGCAAGAGATCAGCGCCTATTGGTTTACCAGGTACAGAACTATACGTCCTTGGGGAAAACAAAAATTGTAGCTGTAGAACAACACATGCAGTGACTGTCCAATGCATTTCTTCTCTGGCTGTGTATTGACTGTACCCCACTGCCATCAACAAGCCCTTCTGGAATTCATAGGAATTGGGATGAGCTGCGTGTTCTTGTTCCTTGCTGCTTGGTGCCTTGTTCATAGTGTGGGTGCAAGTATTGTTAATCCAATCACTTCTTGAGCCTTCCTGAAGTGCAGCATATCGGCAGTCAGTGAAAATCCTGTTAGGAGTCTGTTGGCGGGTGATTAAGAGATGTTAGAGGGCAGAGTAAGCTGTATCAGCACTGAGCTGGGAAGATGAAGTGTTCTGTGGTGAGCCTAATCTTGTAAAGAGCATGACCTCTGTCTTCTGTATAAAGATTTTCCATGGTAACCCCCCCTTTTAATTAAGTTCTTAATATACATATAACATAGCTGAAACAATCTTGGCTGATGGGAGGGTCAGAAAGGTGAGAAGGCTTCCTGATGGAAGGTGGATGGAAAGGTGTGCTGAAGAAGGGGAGATGTTAAGGAATGAGTGTACAAAATGGGATTAACATCAGCTAATAGCACATGTGAAGAGCAGTTTATTTGCTGTTTCCCCTCCTACTTCCTCACCTCGTCCTTCTCTGCTGCACAGTGTTCCCTCTTTGTTAGTGCATCTTTGTTAGTGATCTCAGCAGATCACTGGATGAAGTGAGGATGTTGTGGCTCATTACCCAGATGTTACCTAATTATAGCAACATGTTTTCTAAAAGATACCTTAAGGGATAGACAGAGCTCTGCTGGCTCCTGCTATATCTGAAAATGGCCATCTTTGGTCATCTCCTGACAGAGGATTAATGAAGACTGAAGGGGGACATGGATCTCGTCATTCCTCAAGAAGAGTTTTTAAAGGAGATGTGGAAAGAAAGTGGAAAGAAAAGCTTTTCACTAGGAGAGTTGTGGGCAAAAGCACAGTTTTCCCAATACCTGTTCAGAGATGTAAGAAAGAATTTTTTTATGGCACATCAGTGAAAAGATCTATTATATTTTAATTTACCCTTTTCATTTGAAAACAGTGAAACCACTCTTCTCTTTCCTCGTTTGCAGGGGGTGCTTTTCCCCTGTTTGCTGCCCAAATGTTTTCAGACATACACTTTGGAAGCTGAAGTCTGCACTTCTCCCATGGCAGCAAAACTGAGTCTCCCAAGTGTTTTTCTTATATGGGAACAAAGACTTGATCTGAAATAGGAGCGCAGCCCACTAGACATCACAAGCTGCTGATAGATCCCAGAGGACTTCAAGAGTTTGTTAGAGTTTGGCTGATGAAATAATGGCATTTTACAAAAGCAGCATCCAGTGTGCCTGTCAGGGTTTGTGTCCTGGTTCCCCAAGGGCGCCTTTTTAGACATGTGAGTGTGTATGGTAAGATGGGAAAGAGAGCATGTCAAAAGGACTCAACAGCCACATTCTTTGCTATATTCAGGGGGCACAAAGGGTTTCTGAAAAGTATTGATTTATGAAATACTATAAGAAAGAGACCAGGATAAAAATCAATAGAGGTGATGTTGGTTCTGTGTGTTTTGATCCTGCTGATCTTGGAGGATGATCCTACCATAATCTCTGAGGCATAAGAGTGTAAAACCTGCTCCCAATGAGCTGCTGTGTGTAAATATATACATGTCTGTGTCTCTTGCTCTCTAATATCAGGCATGTGGATCCAGTCACATCTGAGCTGATGAATTGTTCTCACCAATATCTGAGTTTAGGATTGCATCCCTTCGGCTGGCCAAGCCAGCATATGTTTGACAGTGCTCATAGCTCAGGATGATAAATCTAGGCTGTAGCAATCTAGTATGCAGCTTCCCTGTGCTCTCAGCTGAGGCACATGAATCCCAGCACTGATGAGCATCTTCCATGCTCCTGCTGAGTATTTGAACTCTGGCTTTAGTCCTACTGTAATTACAGTTTATTCAATTTAGAAACAGTTATTGCATGAGCCCTCAGAACAGTCTTGTAGCACTAGAATCTCTCTGTAGAAGAGTCCATGGTCAAATTATTTCATTACCAATGTGGTAGCTCCATCCTCATCCTTTTACATTTCTAGACAACCTTATACCTCCTTTCCCAATATGCAATTATAAATTGATACCATATAATTTGCCTGTCACTTGATATAAGGCTCTGTTTATTTTAAACGCAATAATTAGAGATAACAATTGCTATAGAAAAATAAACATCTGTTCAATGAGAAGACTGAGTAATTAAGAGCAATTATTGGTTTCCTCAAGTAGGATGCTCAGTAACAAAGTTTTTTCCAGTGCAGCTCAGAAGAGTGTAAGAGGCGCATTGTAGGAGACCAGAAACCTGTGTGCTAGAAGAATTGGGAAATGAAGTGGAAGCTATTAATAAATTATCTAGAGCTTTCCTTCCAGATTGTATTTAAGATGCAGTTTTCCTAGTTGTAGTTTGTAAAACTTGCATAGGGTTTAGATCCCATTCCAACATTATTTGTAAGGATTAATCAGTTAATCCTCCTACAGCCCTTGCAAGGTAAGTAACTGTTATTATCCTTATTTTACGGCTATGGAAATTGTGTTTCTGTGGGCCAAATTTTAATCCATTTTCCACTGTTGTAGATCTAAAGCAACTCCACTGCAGTCAGCAGTTAGGCACTGTAACTGAACTGATGTAACCCTAATTGAAACTACAGCATTTGTGCAGAGAACTGTTGAAAGTAAAGAGCAAGAATATTGCATTTTAAGTATTGTCATATGCTTCACTTGGGTTGTATTAATGCTTTTGTTTGCTTTAAGGGTTGATTTTTCTAAACTGGCATCCTTAAAGGTTTGATCTTGCAAATCAGATCTTGGTCAGATCTTGCAAATGTCAGTGCATGTAGTTTTCAGGAACGAGCGTCCATAAATACTTTTAATATTTACAACAGCAACCTCCATTTTGTGGGGATAAATTGCATTACTTGTATATAAAGATTGTATGGACAAAGTTCATTCAGCAACAGTGTCCACACAGTAAGCTTTTTAAAAAACAGAGTTTGTTCAGCCTACAATCCTCCTTTAATCCAGATAGTTTGTTCCCAGTACTAGTCTGAGCCCTGAAGTAAACCACAAATGTTTGTGTCCTGCAGTGCCTAGATTAACATTTGCAGAGTATTCATTGACTTGAATTAATTGGCAATTAGCTAACTCAAGTTAAAAGAGGAGTGATATTTCTCTCTAGACATTCCTTTAATTGCTTATCCAGCCAAAACAGATATTGCTGGCCAGACCAGAGCTTTCCACTCAGATTTTTTAAGAAGTTTTTTGACAATGAGCTCTGAAGTGAAATGAATCTGTGATGTGCAGATGATCTTCTGAATTCAGTGACTGCTTTCCATACTACACAAATTTGTCAATACTTACAAATAGGGCATTGGGTTGGTTTTATTTTAAAAGAAAATGGAAGACCTTCATTTACCCTTGGAAAATTCATATGTATTAAAATTAGTAAATGTACCTAACTTTTCTTTGCTTCCTGAAGTAGTTAATTGCCTTATGGTTAAAAATCAGGATAATGAGTTACTTGTGTTTAACATTTCTGAAAGACTCTATGAACATTATTCATAAAAAGAGAGTATACAGTAAGTGCTGTATTTAAACAACAATGTTGTTTCATTATTTATTAGTCTCTCTTTCACACACAATCATAATTTGTTTCAGATCAGTGTCTTTGGCAGATTCCAAGTTTGGACAGGATTGAAAAACAATTCCCTCTTCTTTCCAGAATGTTTCTTTCTCTGATGAAGAGTTTTAATAACAGAATCATTAGTAAGGTGTTACTATCCACAGTTGTGTTTCCTCTTGCTGCTATTTACACAATGGTAAAGTGGATATGAAATAGCACAACTTTTACTGTTTTATTCAGTCTGTGTTAGAGAAAATTGCTACACAAGATGCAAGGCAAAAGTAAATCAGCCTTTTTTGAAATCCTGTCCTTGGCTGAAAAGTCATGGAAGTGATTGCCAGCTACAGTGTAGACCACAGAGATGACTTGCTGCGATCGGGGATTCACAGTGAATATATTGTCTCAGCTGGAGGGAAGCTTTTGTTTCTCCATCCCCACGGTACATTCTTCTTGGGTTAAATAAGGGATTACTGTCTGTATTGCTTCAGGATGGGCTGTCCACCTGTCCAGCTGGTCTAAATCTGTCCCTTGCTCATCACATAAGCTCGTGTCCTCTTCGGGGAAGATCTACATATCTTTAAGTGTCTTCAGAGTGGGAGTTTACTAGGAGCGAGTTTACTGAGGGAACTTACCGCGCAGGCATGGTTGTTAGCAGGTCGGTGCGGCATTAGGCTGTGTCAGGCCTGTATGCTTCCATTTGCTCTTCCTCCTTGAACTGCATCTTTCCCTTCTGTCATCTGGGGTCATGCTCATTGGTTTCAAATTGGTTTTCAAATTGTGGGGTTTAATTATAAATGAAAAGACAGTGTTAGTTTACACATCCCCTTGCATTTCAGCATGGTCGTGTTTCCTTCTTTACTCCCCAACCTGAAATGATAGAGCTAGTTCTGGTGCACTTCAGTGGCTGAGATCAAAAGCAGCCCAAATGCTTGGAGCTCATAGGATGTAACAGCCTGTTTGAAAGCCACAACATGTCAGTGCCTGTGAGCCCACAGGAACCACCTGTAGATGGTTGTGTATGACAGCTATGTGGGTGGTTGGGGCAAACTTCAAGGGCTTGATTCCCACAGCATCTTAGATTTTCTGCCAGGACAGACCAGAGTTAACTTTAACAATCACGAAGGTTACTTGTCTACATTTAAGGAGTTAATTACTCATGAAGCTGACAAGTTCAAGCTCTATTTGTTGCATAGCAGACTTGCTTTAAGCCAAGCCAGTGCAAAGTATTCTCTTAGCAGCACCCTTGTTTCTTTTCTTTTGGGGATCACACAGGCACCTGTGCTGGCCTGAATGCATTGTCAATTTTTACAAGTATCTAACTTACGGACACATTTCTATGGGAGGTTTACTATAGATTCAAGGTGCTCATTAACACCTGCGTATACAGGAGAGAAAGAACTGGAAGATCCACAGCCTTTTCCACAACTCTGTAAACGCACCTTGGATACCTGTTCCTAAGCAGGCATTTCTGCCACTTCCATTTCAATAATAGCTCAGCAGTTTACTTACGTAGTAGCTTCTTATTCTCTCTAAGGGTCTGTCATTACACAGATAAATAATACATCTTGAATGGTTCATGTTCTCTGTGTCAGTAAGAAGGCTTCCTAAGCAGCAGGAGCCCACAGGAGTTCAATCCCCAAGTATCATCTTTGAGTAGTTGTGCACTAGACTGGAATTACAGGACAGAAACAGTTTCTGAATACAAGCCTTTCCTGCACAAGCTTTGTTAGGATTTTCTCGTAGTGGCAGGATCCTTATCCTATAGATGGACTTACCAAGAGGGATTTTTTTTTTGTTTGTTTTGTTAGGCTGGCATGCACATGTCAAAAGGAAGTGCCTAGGGGAGGGAGAAAGAGGCAAGGCAGAGTGACATGTTTTATTTTCATCCTAAAATTACATTTTGTGAATTTAGTACAGCGAAAAGTACTGTCTTGGGCTTGTTCAGAGGTTGTTTTGAAGTTCTGTCTCTGCAAACCAGACAGTGGTGACAGTGCTTTTTTTTTTTTTTTTTCTTTATTTTTAAAATGCGAATCAGAAGGAAAGAAAAATGCATTAAATCTCACATCTGTTTTCTCATTCTGTCCTCTGGTACCGTGGTGTAAATCAAGAACAACTTCTTGAGGTCAGTGAAGTTAATTCAGTATGAAATCAGTGTGGTTCAGTATCTGTGTGATTTTTGCAAGGTGAGTGATGTCCTGTAACAGTTGATTAACTTCTTTATTGGAGTAAACAGAATGGTTTACTTATAATTTTTGAGTTTCTGTGGTAGGTTAGTATCCAGAAGGACAGAGGATGCTGTAAAGATTGCTTGTACAGCATGGTGGTATCCCAGAAGTTCATGGTTAAAACCCTTCTATGACTTAATGACAGGGTGCTTCAAGGAGAGCAAAAGGAAAAATAGTTTACAGATCAGCCAGGTTCAGTGGGACAGATGTCTTGATTTGGGAGCAACATTTGAAATCAAACCCTGAAGTGTGAGATACCA
Organism: Nestor notabilis; assembly: GCF_000696875.1. Classification (NCBI taxonomy): domain Eukaryota; kingdom Metazoa; phylum Chordata; class Aves; order Psittaciformes; family Psittacidae; genus Nestor; species Nestor notabilis. Next base: position 60,783 of record NW_009929854.1, on the reverse strand, counting down.
GAAAGAAGCCATTATATTTTCTTCAGGGTGAAGGACCAGTTACAGAGAGCAGTTGTTAGTGTACCTTTATTGACCTCTGCAAATAATTGGTCTGCAGCACATTACACCACAGCACAGTGCCACAGATCCTGGGAGTCTAGCTATAAAGGACTGAGCTAGAAGTTCTGCTGAGATTACAAAGTGTAACTAAGGTCATTGTAGAGAGTGATGTGGTTGTGCTGTAAGAGTGATGTAGAGCTATGATTTGTGCTGGGATCAGGAAGGAAGCACTCAGCACAAATTGAAACTCTGCACACTTTCAACAAGGTGATGCCAAGTAGCCACTATCCAAACACAGAACAAAGCCAAAGAGAAGCATAAGTGTGGCTGCAGCTGCTATTAACGGTGACATTTGAGCCAGTAGTGCTGTGGGTATATTATAAATTTATTGAATAGACAAAATTCGGACATAAGAGTGAGTGTGGCTGGACATCGCAGCATCTTCCCCCCGCTGTGCTTAGCCACTTCAGGCAGAAGATGGGCTATAGCTGTACAGTTTCAAATGGATTTGTCACTGTGCTGCACTCTTAATTTTTGTGACTTGTTTATGTTATGGCTGAAAGTAAGGATGTCAGCATTTAACCAGATGAGACTTAGAAATTATGTGACTAGAAATACCCAGAACACTTGAGCACACCATAAAAGAGGTGTGACTGGAAGTGAGCTGGGATTTTATTTCTCTGCATAATAACCAGTGATTAATGGTTCCAAATTTATGATTAACTGAGTAGCAAAAAGATGGACAAGTTATCTGCAGGAGGTTGCTGGAGTCCCTGATGAAACTCCAGGTTATTTCACTGAGGACAGTTTATAGTAAGACAGTAGTCTATATATTCATCCCTTGATATGAATTGTGTAGACTGCAGATCTGTTTTGTTCAACGTGCAGATAAAGCAACATGTTGGCTTTGGGTTTGCATCAGGGGATGGGATCAGGATGTTAACTGCAACCCAACCTAGGAGCTGTGAGCTGAGCTAGACCTTTTTTAACTGTGTGATATCATTGCTCATAAGTGCTCTGCAAAGCCCAGCAGGTCTCAGTGATACCAGGGAGGTGCCATTTCTTCTTACTTCGGTTATGACCGAATTAAACTTAATAGCAATTTGGTATACTGTGTGTGGAGTGGGGTGGGATCCAGCCTGTCAGGTGTTGTGCTGCATATGCATGCTTGGCAAGAATAAAAGCTGAACCAAACAAGATCTCACTGGAATACATCTACAAAGTACCATTTTTCCAGGTACAAGTTTTCTTAATGGCAATAGAGTTAAGAGCTCAGACGACCATCTTAAACTCACTTGTGGGAGATATCTTGATGTACTTTATGAAAGCCAGCAGATTTAGATCAAAGTTTTGCAGAAGATAGTGCTTCACGTATGTTTCTTACCTCTTTTAATTCTTGGAATTTTTTCTGTATTTTGGTGATAGCTCAGACATCCTGATCCTGTCAGGGATATCCATATCCTTTTGCCAATATAATCATGTAACAGCACTCATAAGTTATTTGAAGACAAGGGTATAGTAAATAATAACAAATGAGAAGAACTTCGAATTGTATCAGCATATGTTGATGTTCCTCCATGCCCCTATGGCATTCATCACAGCATTAACTTTATATAGCAGAGTAAATTAAAACAGTAAGGAAAGCATAATTAAGTACCTTTTTATGATCATGAAAGCTTTGGAAGGAGCTAGAAAAATGTAGAGGCCGTGTCTACACTGCAGACATTTGACCATTTATTTCTGTTGATTTCTGAGCTTTTTTTGATGTCGGGTGTCAGCAAAAGCCCTCGGTCTACTGCAGCTAAATTGGCACAAGTTTACTCCTTGCTGGTAGAACACCCATTGAGCGGGGAGAGCTGGAAAACAGTGCTTCAACAAAAATACAGCTTTAGTGGCAGAAGCTGCAGCAGCATTAAGGATGTTCACAGCTTCACTGCCAAATGGTCACAATGTGGGCTGCAGGGTCTTCATTACTTGCAAGACCTTATCAGCTGGAGGAGGGACTACTGAAAGTTGCCAAATGCTGGGTGGCATCCTAATAGCAAAAATCTCAACAGCGACTGTCTCTAACCAGTTATTTCTTTCTATTTTGCTCTGTTTCTCCTGCAGGGCTTGTGAAGTTGGGGGTTCACTGCGTCACGTGTCAGAAGGTCGCGATAAAAATTGTCAACAGAGAGAAGCTCAGCGAGTCGGTGCTAATGAAGGTAATTTTCTAATGGGAGATTTAAAGAAAAAAAATTAAGTTCTTGGCTCTGTGTCTTCTCTTCCATGCAAAATTAATATCTTTAATTATGTATAACAAACATCCTTGTCAGTACTAGGATTATGTGGAGCATAATAACAATAATCTAGTTATGGGGGAGGCTAGGGCAGCTGAAATTAAATGGAAGTATTCCTGTGCTGTGTGAACAAAATAAATGGTCAGCTGCAGAGTTGTTGCTTCTCTTCTAAAGCAGATGCACGTTGGGCATCCAACGTCCACCACTGCAGCAGTGCATAATGGTTACAGTACCTTGCAGATTGTGGTGTACAGATGTCAGTAGGAAGATATTTAAAAGACGCTGTTGAAATCTATTGTTTGAATACTCCTACTGCTTGCTCTGCTGCATGCATTCGTTATGATCTGATGCGCCAAGGTCCGTGACTGTTTAAAGCTGTTGTAATTCTGTTAACGATCCACAGAGCTGTGCCACTGGAAACTATCGAAGAGTCTGTCCTAATGATTGCACTGTTAAGAAGAGCTTAAGTCGTTTTTTACCTATCACATTATTTTTTGCAATACCAGTCTCCTTAGACGAGTGTCATTGATTGATCTTGGAAGCCTAAAAATAAAATAAGTATATGCATAAAGTTTACTCATGTGATTTGGTGACTAGTAGGGCTAAATTCAGCTTGATGGGAGGGAACACAACTGCACTGCAATCAACAGAATTCCATCAAGCTGTCACCTGCAAATGACACTAACAGGTCTGCATGCAGTGTAGAGCACTTTACTGATGTAACTTCCCTATAACCAGATGGAGCATGTGTCTTTACACTGCTGTTTCTTGTATGTACTTATGTGTCAGCTGTTTTCCAGCACAAGAATAGCAACCTTACTAGGAGCAGAAAGAAAATTGAGATTAAAGGAATATGCATTCAGTGAATGTTACACACACAATGTAAATTCATTTTTTCCAGAGAAGGATTCTTTAAGTTTATATTCGATTGTAATGTGGTAAAACTTACCTTTCTGGAATTTCATTGAAGTGTTCAATGCAGTACTGTGGATTCAAACAGTCTTCTAATATAGACCAAAAGTTAGAAAGTGAAATAGGTAAGAAAACTGCAGCTTTAAAGGGAGATTGAGCAGATGAATGGAACACAATGAAAGCAAAGTGCGTAAATGTTAAAATCTGAATGAGTCTCTAAACACTTTGAATATTTTCCAGACTAACATCATAGGAATATCTTTCAAAAACATGAGCATTTGTTTGCTGAGAGGTGCTGTCTGATATCTGTATAAACCATTTTATTTATCTCATTGATTTTCAGAGTAGGAAGCAAATCACTTAGCATAGCAAAGTGATCTCTCTGCTTTGGTTGTGTTGCATTACCTCGGTTGTAGTATGAAATCTGAGTAGTGAAATGGTGTGTTAGGCCCTCGTTTACACAGCCATGTGCTGAAGCATGCCATGTTTTCTGTAAGGCTGCACAGAATCCTTCTTAGGAGGATCACATGTTGTATCATGATTATCATTTTCAGGCCATTCTTGGTCAGATTTTTCGCTTTCAAGGATTCTGTTCTCTCTGCTTAGGAGGTTGGAAAAACAGATGGGATTGAAGTGGTTTGCCCAGTTCTTGTGTAAACTCAGTAACCAGATGTCTTCAGGATGGAATGCCCTGTGTCTGATGGTAACAGATAGGGCCTGGGACTTCTAAGTGAATTTGGAATTGACCATGCTGTTAGCCAGCTTAATCCAGCCTGTCTGAAGGGGAAAAATGCTTGCAGCTTTTTGGCAGTCCCAATGTGATCATTGCAAAGCATCCAGCTGACAGCTTGCTGCATGAAGTCAGCAGCCACAGGGAGATAGCCAACAGTGAAGCCAAGTCGTGGTAGTGTG
>NW_009929854.1:36547-56610 GCF_000696875.1 Nestor notabilis | reverse complement strand
TTCCTGCTTTGTAAATCTTCCCACTAGCTTATCAGTTCCAGTGGCTCTCTTTGCCAGTGGGCTGTGCAGAACAGTCCCTGGAGCTAACTGATTCGAGACCACAGCTACTCTCCTAAGACAGGCCCAGATTGATGGATTTTGTTCTAATCCATCCTTGGACAGAAAACTGGATCTGACAAATACGCACACCTGCTGCAAGAAGCTGTAGCACTGCAGTGCTGTGGCCATTTATCCTAGAGCATAAGGAAGAAGTCTGCTTCACGATCCTTTCAACATCTAAAATGACAGGCACAAGCATATACAGCAGGCTGCTTTCTCTGCCATCATTATTCCATTTTGACTTGCTTCTTACTGCCTACATTTCTCCAGTGTTTCTGCAGTGTTTTTTTCTGTATGTTCAGGGAACTGTCCCTTCTTTCTGCAGCTGCTCTTAATCTGAGCTGTGCAGAATTGAGAGGCATTTGGTAAAGTGCTTTCTAATCATAATGTCGTAGTATCGATATTTCTGGAGAGAAGAATTTGGAATTGAAGCAGCTGGTCTCAATTAGCAGAACTGCTGCTATGGAGATGATACACAGGCAGGCACGATGCAGCACAAGCTGCAGTAAATGTATCATCCAAGCACTTGCTGCCTTGTTAAAGGACAGGGCTGTTCAATGCACATGCGAGCCTCCTCCTTTGTCAAGCCCTGACTTGCTAAAGACAGGCTGGGGAGCATTGTTCCTTCCCTAGCTCCAGCGTAGGCCTGTTTAGGAGCCTGGTTTTGGGGCAAAGCTGCAAATATAATTTCACAGATGAGAGCAGAAGGTCTGGTTCTCTTTTCACTCCTGATTTCACACAACTGGTAAAAGCTTTGGCTGGGTTTCTTCAACCAAACTGTGGTAACCCCCACTGATGTGGAGACCTGCCTCCCACAGTAGTACCTCTAGCTTGCTCTAGCACAAATTGGCAGAAAGATTTCAGGAAGGAGTGCATTATAGGGAGGATCTTGAGATTGAAACAGGGTTCATTAATTTCCCTGAATTACTTCTGGATCACTGAGAAGGAAATTAGGTTCATAATACAAAGCTGAATGTGTCCGTAAAGCAGTAAGCTTTCCTGAAGAGGGAGGTTCGCTGTTGATTGGTTGCCTTTTCAGTACCAGCACAAGCATTTGGAGTTTATAAATTCAGAATATAAAGGTTAAAGCAAATCTTTCCTCTGATGTGGCAAAAGCTTGTTTGGAAACGTTGAGGTGTCCCATGAGATTTCCTCTTTACCACCTCACCAGTTCTCTTCCACTCCCTCCTTCCAAAGAATAAACAACAAACCTACTCTTTTGGTCCATCGGATGAAATACTATTTGGACAGCCAGTGGTAGTAGAAGCAGTGGGAGCATAAAGGTGGAAGAGTGAGAAGGAGACAGCTGGCCTTGGGCAAATTACTTGAACACACAGGCATCCTGAGAAAGCCACAGATGTCCCAGGCTTGATGACTGGAGACAAGAGCTCCATATGTGTGCTTTGTGTCTATGTGCCTTTTGTTTCTTCTGACCAAGTTCTCCAGTGCTGGCCTTAAAGTGAGGCAGGTATTTCCAGGATGGGGGATGGGAAGAGGCACAGTCTGCACGTTTTCCTTATGCAGCTTTATTGAAACATGGGTGGTGGGTTTCAGGGAGGTTGTTGGTTGTGGCTCGTGGTGCTAATGAGCTCTGCTTCCTGAAAAATTCTGCAAAAGGTGTAGTGTGTGCTCTTACACAGAGAGGGCCATGCAGTGATCACTGTCAGACATCACCGTTTGCCTGAAATAGAGCGGAGGAGTAATTAACAGGATCAGCCTCTTGGATAACTTACAAAAGCATGCTTGTAAACAGGCACCGCTTCACATTGTCTTTTTGTCATCATTTGCTTCTTCTGGAGTTTCTCTCTCAATAGCAACTTACTTTCTTACTACCTTGTCCTGCTTTGAGTCTTCCCTTCCTTCTCCATTTTCTTTCAATTGTTACTTTGCCTCTTTTGACCCCTTTCAGTCTTCTTTTCTCCCCCATGATGATTTCTTCTTTTTTCTCTCTTTCCCCCTTTTGCTACAGAAACTCATATAATAACTGTCATTGTTTTGCTTCAAAAACTACTGAAATGCAGCATGTCTGCTTGAGGTGCCTGTTTTTCAGGGAAGAAGTTTAGAAATTGGGCACAATTCAGAAAGTAACTGAGAGAGTATGTGAACAATCAGAGCTCCTAACTTATGAGAGACTCAAGGGACTCAATCTACCTAGTTTATTAAAGTGAAGGTTTAGACATAACTTAATTATGGTTTGTAAATACTGATAAGGAGGATGGGCATTTGATAATAGAGGATATTACAGTCTTGGTGGCAAAAATCTTATTGGAAACTAATAGTTGTAAGCTGTAGGTAGACAGATAGAAATATAGAAATACTAGGCCTATTTAATCACTGAATAAAGTTACTAATTGTAATAAGCTCCCTGAAACTCTGGTGACTTTTTTTTCCCCCTGAAAGACTATTAAATTTCATCTTTAACTGCAGTGTGTTTTTCTAAAATCTAGATCCTTGTTGAGCTTCAGCTGCTGGACTTGCAGCAGGAAGTAGCTGAAGATGATCAGCTCTGACTAGATTAACACAACAGCCTCTCTGGCCTTAAAATCCATGGACCTGTGAATTTATCATCACTTATTTCTGTCCAGAGCATGAAGAGAGGTGCTTGTGCAAGGTATCTGCAGATGCAGAAATTTAGGCTACCCCCCAAGCAAAGTTAAAGATGGGAATACTTGAGAGCAGTATCTTTGCTTTGTAATACCTCATTTTCAGACTTTGCAAACAAAAGACTGGTATCAGCTGACCTGGCTGTCCTCAGCTGCTGACTGGAGGCCTGGTCTACAGAAATCATTACCAGAGTATCAAAACAGTATCAGTGAGAAGCTAAATCTGAGACAGACAACAGAAATTGACCAAATAGTGTAACTTGGTTCAAGTTCAGCTTTGATCATAACAAGGGCAGTTTCCCTGGCATTAGCAAAGCCAAACTCACGAACACTAAGACTGCATTTCACCAAATCAGATTTTTTTCTTAATGTATTCAGCAGTAGCCTAATTGTTTTCCAGCTGCAGTGTTCAGGAGTTGTTTTACTATTGATTGCAGTGGAACTGGTGTTAAGCTGCTGCTGAATCCGCTGAATACCCCTACCATTGGGTACAAGTGAGCAAAGAAACAAGACCATCTGATTTCATCAGTGAATTGTGTTTAGATCAGTCTTGTCACACAATATTTTGGAGATGGTCATATTAAAAATAGAAAATGGAATCATAGATCATAGAATGGTTTGGGTTGGAAGGGACCTTCAAACAACCCCCCTGCAAGTACTCTCTGTACTTGCTGTACTTTTACTTGCTGTTGAACACGCAGGTTGCAATGTACAAATAAGTATGTTCGCACTTCGTGGATTGTCCCTTGCAGGTTCTCTGCATGCGCTCATTAAAAACACCCTCCCCCTCCTTATGGTTTATCTTTAACCTGGAGAATTATCACACACTTGTCTGCTTTTAGCACTGGAAGGGAGCAGATTAGAAGTGTTTAACTGTCTGTGTATGTTTAACAGTGCGTAGGTGATGAATTAACTGCAGGAATGATTGGCACTCATCAAAGAACATGAGTGCACAAACACACACTCACCCCTCACCTCTGTGACCCTAGTTCATATTCCAGTAGCAACCCAGTCAGCACAGCACAACTTCATGCATGTAAGTCTCTCTTCTGTGTTCAATGAGATAAAAAAAGCACCTTGCAATTGAAAAACATGGGGAAAATGAAAGGGGCTTTCCCCTCCCTCCCCCCACCCCCGCAGCTCCCTTCTGCTATAGGGAGTCTGGGAGCAGGGACATGTTAACTGAATGTGTACTGCAGAGTGTGTTGTTTTAAACTGGAGCTGGTGGGGAGCATCGAAAGCCTCTTCACTCGTCATCCATTTGAGCATTTAGTTGGGTAACTGTTTTTCCCTTCAGAGAGAAAAGCTCTCTGCCTCCACTTCCCACCACACCCACAAGGAACACAATTTGAGGTATTCTTAAAGAAGGAAATCAAACAGGAATCACCGGCACATGATGTACTTGTCAGAGGAACAAACTTGTCAAGTGTGCATGGTGCCTTTTGCATTCTAAAGTTAATATGATCAATGGAGGCATTTGGACAAGCTATAAAAATAATTGGCCCTATTTTTTCTACCCTACTTTTAATTCCGCAGACTTGTATTATAGCAGTCTGTCTCAAACCTCTATTGTACCAAACATGTTCTACCCACGGCCCTGTGTGTGCAAACACTTAAGACACAGACAGACTACCATCCTCAGGCACTGCCTTGGTCATAGAGCAGTGAATGTCCCTCATGAGGCCCAGTTAGGGCTAGTTGAAGTCAAGGAATGCTTTTTCTGTTCATTTCACTTGATCACAAACATAATACCTGGATAGGGAAATAACTGCTCCCAGAGATGAGATGTCTAAATGTACTCTGCCATGCAGTCCTCATCCACCTGTGAAGCCACTTGTCAATAATTAGCCTCTAAAACCCCCTTTCTGTTCAGCTTTATACTTAACTGTTTCCAGTGTAAGTCCACAATGGTTGCACTTGGGGTGAGGCAGACTATGGTTTGACTTCACGCTGCTTTCTCTACTGAAGCTTCTGGGAATTCTCTTCTTTCTTTGCCAAAGCTTAGTTTTGTGAAAAGATGCTGATTCACTAAAATGTTTTCTCTGAAATAACTTTGGCTCAGTGAACTCCCAATATATCAAAGACTAGGTTTCTTTTGAACTCGTAGCAGACTGTTAGGGAGTCCTGCTTGCCATCTCCAAAGCAGAGACCCTGAAACCTGCGTCTGCAGGGACACTTACTGCCTCTGAGCCCTAGGCTATCAAGCCGAGGTGTAGAAAGTCTTGAGACAGGCTCCACAGTTGTGAGGCAGACCCAGCATCCCCAGCTAGAGAGGTGTGACCGTACAAACCATTGCTACATGGGGGAGTGGCAGAAAGCACCAGGATACTAAGCTGTTGTCAGGCTTGATACTCAGTTTCCTGGGAAGGACAACCAATAGGATTTACCCTGAAAGGTAAGGGGAACCCCAGGTGAAGGTTAGCTTCCAGGCTCAGCCCTGGGAACCTAAAGTTCTGGATGGACTCCTCCAGCCTGGATGATCTCCGTACCACAGCCACCTGGAGCTGTAGTCTCTGTTAACTCCAGATGTGAACCATGGGTCTGGTGAGTTTGGTTGTTTCAATCTGGAGCTACAGGTTCCAGGTGCATTCAAAACTTTTTTTTTTTCCTCTTCCTGGCTCATTGAAGGTTGGTGAAAAATGCTGAAATGCATTGGATTTTGATCTGACTCAAGCTAAAACCTTTTTCAGTTGCCTTTCAGCACTTCAACAAGCTCTGTTCTGTGGTTAACTAATCAGTCTGAAGAGGTGCAGAATGAAACCTATCCCAGTCCGCAGAGTAGAAAATGCTGTGGGAGAGTGGGGTCTAGTTGAGCTTTACATAGAATTGGCCACATTTACGAATAGGAAATGAATTTTAGATTATGGATAAGATCACCTCCTAAATCTTTCAAGCAAAAAAGGAGTTATCAGGACGTGTTTTCTGACCTGAACTACAGAGAGATTTTTAAGTTATACAGCTCCTTATAAAAACAATTTTCTTTGCTCACACAATTTCTTCCTGGACTGAAAGTAGAACTTGGAGTGAAACTCAGATGCAGTCAGCAGTGTGAGTGCAGTATTGACCAAACCCTTTGAAACCCGTATCATTAAGTACTAGAGCAACGCTATAGGATTTTTTAAATCATTCCTCACCCTGCTGCACTTGCTGGAATGTAATGAGTGGGGTTATTTAAGAGACTGTTATATCCTGTTTTCATGGTTCTGCTATGCCAGTGTTTGCTCAGTATCATTGCAAAAGTTTGTCAACAGTTAGGAGGAGGAAGATGCTGGATTTCAGCACTACAGTGCAGCATGTGCTTTGCAGGTTGATTTCATTAAGGACCAAAGGTAGCTTGGCAAGTGTGGTTTAGGTTGTTGTATATTTTCTTTTCTATCTTAAATTCTTTTTTTTCTAGGTTGCATGTTAAAAGATTTCGGACTCTATTTTACATTGATTTGCATTTCACATTCCAGAACCTTGTCTGGAAAACTTTTTTGCTTGCTCTTGGAAAGAGAACCAGCATTACATCAGAACTGCTTTAGCAATAATGGGACATCAATCCTAGAGTAGATTAACTGAGACCAGAATTTGCTCAGGTATTTGACCCTGCATCTGTACTGTAGAATAAGCTCCATAAACGTCAATATACTGATCCATCCCAGTTAGAGGTTGTAGTGCATCCCTGTATATAGCAGGTAAGCCATTTCAGCAAAGACTTTGTTCAAAGATTATCTTAAATTTTTGTTGAAACAACTGGGTGGTGCCTTGTACACCCGCAGTACCTTTCTGTTAAGAAGCATTTCTTAGCCCATATAGCTCACGAGTTTCCCAGCTCAGGCAAGCTGTGTTACCTAATGGATATTTAACTAGTACAACTGACAGCCAAGCACTGGCATTGCACTGGCAGTTAGGGGATGCAGGCCCTTTTTGTTTGGTTTTCATTCTTCTGTCCAACATGAACATTTTGCTGATCATTTAAGTGTAAACCAGGCCTCACTCAATCTATCCCTGCAGTTCATTCTGTTAAGTAGTTGGCACAAATTTAGGAAAAATCTGGGAAGGCTCAATCCCAGTGCAATTAACTGTTGGTTCCAGAGCTGTCAGATAGAGCTGGATACAATATGCCATGGGTTGGCTTTGTTGCTGTTACAGCATGTTGATCTCCCTATTGGTAAGTTTTTAGGTATTTGGGCATTTCCTCTTTCACCAGGTGCTATCTTTGCACTTGCTGCCTTGCCTCCTGGCATCCTGAGATGCTGAATCCATGGTTACTATGTATTTCATATGCTGGTCTGTTCATGAAGAGCACTTCCATAGCAATAAAGCAGTTTGCATTCCCCCGCTGTCCTTCCACAGATGCACACATGGAGGAGACTCAAGAGTTTTAGTTCAAAATGGTATTTCTTGTCCAACTCCAAGAGAATCTTCCAGGTGTACTAATAATAACAGCACTCAAGCCCATGCTCCAGTGGTCCAGCTACCATGCAGTGACAAAATTGCAGGCATGGTCTGGTTGATTTTGTTCCGATGTGGGAGAAGTAATCACTGCTTTGTCAGAACACCTGGTATTCCTGAGCCTTGCAATGTAATGTCATATAGGATGTTCTGCAGCTGCATGGGGAGGCAGCAGCAATGGCTTTGTGCTGTGAGGGATAATGGAGATGTTACCTTAATTCTCTACAAACCATGGGGAAGAAGAGATTGAGTTTAATCTTGAACTATTGCATCTGTTGCAGTCTCTCAGTGTGTAACAATTCCTAAGTAGCATCTCTGTTATGTTATCATGCATTGCCCCTGCTGGAAATAGGGAGTTTTGAAAGTGGCAAGAAATTCTGGGGTGTAGGCTGGCTTTTTCAAGAATGCTCACTGAAAACTCAGGCAACCAAAATTATTGCCCTTTATGGAAATTTTGGACTCATGCTCCAGATTATGCTAAAATCAACACGTTCAAAGTCCTGTTTTAGAACATTTTGGTAAGGCAGGGTGAGCAGCTGTCAACGCTCATGAAGAAGGATCTAGGCTAAGAAACATGGTCACTTCTTCCTGTTCCTGGCATATATCACAGGTAGAAATATTCTTATATTGTTTGCAGCTCTCACAAGTGCCTCCTCTTCTGTACATTCAGTAGGAAGGTGGTGAGGACATGTCACTGGTGCAAGGTGTAACACAACAGAGTGCAGCTCTGTAGTTTTTTCTACCTTTAGGTTTTCTGTTGCTCCAGGAGACAGAAACATTCTTTATCATCTGTATCGCTCAGATGCAGGCCTAACTACAAGAAATAAATAATAGCAACATGTATAAACAAGTTTGACAGCAACACCTAGTTTCATTTCAAGTCTGTTTATAAGGAATTCATATGTCTTTTAGTGTGGTATGTGTTTTAGCTTATTCTTCCAATAACTTGGTGTACCCTTCTGTACAGCTCTATATAACTATCAAGGCCAGAAGATCTAAAATGCAGAGGAGTCACCAGAAGATGCAAAAACTGTTATAACAGATGTATTAGGAGATGGGGGTTATGTTATGAGTTTTCTCCATTGTACCTGAAGCAGATTTTCAACAGTTGTGATACATACAGTTGCCTATAAGAACTGCTAATAGACTCCATTTTATGGTGTTCTGGAAGTCTGGTCACACTGTCTGTCAGAAACCTGTCACCTTGGGCAAAAATCTGGTGTGCGTGTGTGGAGATGGTCCAGCAGAAAGAATTTTTGTCAGTCGAGGCAGAATAATGTCCCCCCAGCTGCGAAATACTTTAGCATAAAGTTATTTTTTAGAGATTTTTCTTGTTACATTTCCAAACCACTCTGGGCAGTAATGCAGTATGAACTGTAGGTTTGATTGCTCTGTAGTACCAGGATGTCCTCAATATAAGAGCCAAGGCATCTCAGCCCTGCCCACTAGCCTAGCAGAATGAGGGTGGTGAGGCACTGGAATAGGTTGCCCAAGGAAGTTGTGAATGCTCCAACCCTGGCGGTGTTCAAGGCCAGGTTGGACAGAGCCTTGGGCGACATACATAGTTTATAGTGTGTGGTGTCCCTGCTCATGGCAGGGGGGTTGGAACTAGATGATCTTAAGGTCCTTTCCAACCCTAACTAGTCTATGATTCTATGATTTCACAGGGACTGACGTGGAAGTCCAGCGACAGGTAGAAACACACCTAAATATATGTACCCGTAGCAGTAAAAAAACTTCAGAGATCTGTTAACCTTCAAGCCTTCATTTTTGAGAGAAAAGGTCCCTTTGTCCTCCTGCATGGCTGAACAAACTCGATAGTGGCGAGAACACTTTCAGGTAAAAGCACTGCCAAAAACTGCTTTACTTGGTGTTGAGGAGAGAGTGGTACCAGTTACCAGCAACTGAGGGCATAGTATCTGCTCAGAGCTGGGTAACAGCCACTTGCTGCTCATGTGCCAAGAGGGGATATGTGACTTGAGTCTGTTGGTTGACAAGAAGTTCAACATGAACTGGCAGTGTCCATTTGCAGCCCAGAAGGCCAACTGTATGCTGGGCTGCATCAAAAGAAATGTGGCCAGCAGGTCACAGGAGTCCTCACTGAACCTGGAGTTCAGCTGTGGGGCCTCCAACATAAGGACGTGGACCTGTGGAGGAAGTCCAGAGGAGGGCCACAAAAATCATCAGAAAGCTGGAGCACCTCTGCTATGGAGACAGGCTAAGAGACCTGGGGTTGCTCAGCCTGGAGACGAGAAGGCTCAGGGGAAACCTTAGAGCAGCTTTCAAGCACCTAAAGGGGCCAACAAGAAAGATGGAGTGAGACTTTTTATAAGAGCGAGTAGTGATAGGACAAGGGGTAATGATTTTAAACTGGAAGAGAGTAGATTTAGATTAGATATTAGGAAGAAGTTCTTCCCTGTGAGGGTTGTGAGATACTGAACAGGTTGCCCAGAGCAGCTGTGGCTGCCCCATCCCTGGAAGTGTTCAAGGCCAAGGTGGATGAGCCTTTGAGCAACCTGGTCTAGTGGTAGGTGTCCCTGCGTGTAGCAGGGAGGTTGGACTAAATGAACTTTAAGATCCCTTCCAACCCAAACTGTTCTGTGGTTCTATGATGACATACTGCTTGAAGGAGACATCAAGGATGGAGAAATCTATGATAGCCAGATTGTCATAGGGTACAGGAGTGAAATATTGGACAAATGTGTAGAATCACAGAAATAAGGGGATTTACGTAGTCTATCCTCCCACTCAAATAAGGACTGCTGTTGATACAGGTCAGTCATGGCTTTGTCTAACTTGATTTTGAAAACCTTAAGGGATTTAGATTCATTAACCCCTCTGGACAGCCTGCTCCAGTGCTGTATTACACTCCTAGTTATTAATTCATTCTTAATATCTAACCTGGATCCCAGTGCAGGTAGGAGAATATTGGCCAGCTATCATGGCTGTTGTGTTCAGTGATGACTAGACCTGTGTCAGTTGTCAAATAAAGACTGAGACAAATTAAAAAAAAAGTCTGTAGGAGTTGGAAGAAAAACTTAATGCCTCAGAGAACTGCGGAGACAGTACTGAATGCTGCAGCCTCATGTAGGAATAACCAATCAGTGAGACTAAGAGCCATGTCAGGAAAGCTTAGTATGAAAAGGGGCAGCAAAAACAAAATTGATGAGTAAAACTGAGGATCAATAGACCAGCATACAAAGTATTATGGGGGTTTCAGCGGGTGAAAATAAACCTTACAGCACTAGCATGAAGAGAGTTTAGGACTTTGGTTCAAAGGCTGCTTTACTGAGGGTGACTGGTGCTTAAGCAGCCTAAAGAAACTCATGGTAATAATCGCATCTTGTTTGTGGTTTGAATACCAACAAGAGAGCAGCCACATTAGCAGGCAAAGGAGAAATGCATTCTTAGAGCTTGCCTGGAGTCTTGAGATCTCAGTGATCTGTAGGAGGGAACACTGGAAGTCGGATCATAAATGCACTGGGGTGGAATAAAAGGCATGGTTACTGAGCCTGTAAACTAGTTCTGTAACTATAGTTTGAGGAACAACTAGCATACAGTGAAATAATGAACATATTGACGCCTTCACTGCACTTTCTAAAAAGGTCTTGTCTATTTCTGACTATTTAATTTCTCATTCTCTCAAATTGCTTGTTCTCCCAAAGGCGTGACCTCCATCCTTTGATATCATCTCTCCAGCTGTCCCATTCATTACAGTTTCTATTTCTCTTCTGTTTTCCAGGTGCAGATCCAGTTAAAGATGCTTGGTTTCTCTCCCCTTATTTTTACACATCTTTTGAACAGTAATACCACTTATATCCTCTTTAATTTCTTCTTCCCTATTAATGTAACTGTCTAATACTACAAATATTTTTCCTGGTTTGATTTTCAGTCCTCTATGTACCTTTCTCCAGACTACCCTACAGCCATCCTTCTTTATAGCTACTATAGTTAGAACCCCTTTGGTAGCTCTGTGACCTCAGACCGCAGTTCAACCTTTAGCTGTGGTCTACTGATACCCATATGCCTTAAAAGCTGTTCATTTATCCTTTTTTTTTTTACTTTTCCCCGAGAAGCATATATGGGACTTAAACAAGACCAGGGTCTGTTTCATGTACATCTTAACCTGAAATGAGATGCCACAAAACCTGCAATCATGTCTAATGGTCTGATACCAGCTCTGCAGCCCTCAGGATGACTGAATACAGAAATTAACAGAATTTAAAGAAAATGCTGTTAATAGCTTATGCAGATGTGATTTTTTAATGTTAAAATGCTTCAAACAGTGTATCTCAGCAGTATAAGCATTGTTCTTACGATGAGAACTACAAATACCTAGACCCCAAGCACATAATGTAATGTGAGGAGTGAGAGATCTGAGCAGAACTGAAGAATTCAGGGCCTGGCAAAAAGGTTACATCTTGATAGATATAATAGATGTTTAGATATACTAAGCTTAAAGCCTATACTTAAACCCTGTAGAATTTAGGAATGTGTTTCAGGGTTTTATGGGCCAGACATATTCCTGAGAATATGTTTTAATGATTTAGTTTTGGTTATGAGATTCAGGAAGCTAATGATGGACTAGCTGAAAGATAAGGGTTGCTTCTGTGTGCATCAGAATGTACTGATGCTGGATGGGAAGTTGTATAACTGATTTAGGCAAGAGGTATTTGTTGCCTGGTGAGTAAGTAGCATATGACGTAGTACTGCTAACCATTATGGAATTAACTTCCATTCATTTTCAAGCAAGACTTCTGTGGCTCAAAATGTATAAATGTGTATAAAACATACTGGCATAAGCTCAGGGTTATCATAAGAGGATATTACTCCTGTTGGATGCAGCAGAAGTGCAGCTATTTTCTACAGGTCTGAATTTGGCCCTGGAGTTTTATTTATGTTGTGTCATCCCTGAGATAAAGCTCAGAGGCTCCCTGATGCTCTTGCTAAATAATTTTTACCAAACCATGGGCATTTTTGCTCCACCCATTATGTGCATTTTCCAAGCCATAGCCTCTTTCTTCTCAAACAGATGATTTTTGTTCATTTTATTTTTAGGTGATTTCCTAGGGATGGGGGGTGGGGGTGGCATTTGTGTGCATGCAGAACAACTGTTAAAATGAATCCCCATTAGAGTAACATCAAGTGACTGGTTTAAACTGCTGGCTACCCATCCGAGTCATTATGCTAAAGTTCTTTGCTTCTGGGCACCTCCCTTTCTGTGTGTGCCACAGTGATGTGAGAAGAAACACAGCGGTTTCTGTGGGATCTTGACATCTCGCCCAAAGCACCAGAGGGCATGGTCTGCGTGGGTTTGTAAGTTAGTCTCTTCCCATAGACTTGAATTCACCCGATGAGTCTCTGGTACAGTACAGTCACAAAAATATGTAGATCAGAAAACCAGAGTAGGACTGGAGTAAGTTTTAATCAGTTGTTTGTAAATGTGTACATATCCTTTAGAAACCATGCCTTTGAAAAAGCAGTATGCAGGTAACATGGGCAGTACTTAGACTCCCAAAATATACTGCAGTATAAAACATACCCAGCATATTATACCCAATGCTATCTATGTATCTTCAGTTCCTGGGGAGGACATGTGTCTGCCTCATGAAAAGCAAACTTTGGTGGTGGCAAAGATCACATTATTTTATCAGAGAGACTTGTTGTCCTTCAGCTGTCCACAGCTGCGAAACCTAAGGCAGCAGGTTTTTTTCCTTTTTGTAAAGGAAGCTGCCTTTAATTCCTCTTTGCTGTTACACACATCCCAATAAGTCTGGCACTTGCTTTGGAATGTCTACTGGCCATCTGCTATGAGGCATGAGTAAATATGTGCATACAATGCTTTCATCTCTGCTATGTTACTTCATTTTTTATTAGGTACAAAATCTGAAAGGACGCTACACAGGTACAGACCCATCAACTCCTGAACATCTTAAGCGGCAGTGTTAATGAATTCCCAGCACTAACAGGGAGTTAGTTCCATTGAATAGGTTAGTTGAAAAGTACGTTTATCCTCAAATAGGTTAGTTGAAAAGTATATTTATCCTCAAATGATAACTAGAAACCCTAAGGGAAAACAGACTTTGCGGCAGCTGTTTTTCTCCCCTTGACTGCTCTGTTTTCACGCTGTACTCTTAACTCTCTCTTGCCCTCAATTAACCAGTTCTTGATACCTGCCCAGCTTTGCAGAATCAACCACTTTATCATAGACAAAGGCTAAACTTTCTTCTTCCCAGAACAGTTTAGCCTCTGCACCTTTTGCTCTGTGTGTCTTTCTCTTCCCATGCTTTTGCAATTCCCCAAGTCCTGCAATCAAACTTGTTTTAAGTATCTGCAAGTGCACTGCATTTCTTTTCTTTATTATTGCCTATGATTATGAATTAGCATGAGATGAAAATGAGTCCAATTTTCTGTTTGCATGTTAGGACTCAGGCTGTAGCATTATAAACTATTTGTTACTTCAGAAAATTTGGAGCTGCTGGTGGGAAGACCATACATGTTTTAGGTTTGAATTCCCTTGGTTTTGAGAACAAGATGCCAGGCACGTTGAAATAGCTTTGTTACAGTATTCATATCTCCATGAGAAACAGGAAAAATCTGCTCTCTGTCTCACCCTGGGCTCTGTTTATAGTCTGATAGTACATCCACAGCTAATTTCCATGATTTTCCTTTTCATTCTCCTTCCATTACAAGTTGAACAAATGGTATACTTAATTGACAGACTGTTTAATCCTTTTCTGCTAGCCTTACTCTTTTTCTTGTGCAAATAGCAGATCAGACTTTCCAAGTAGTTCTTCGTGTCACAACAATGTCAGAAATACAGTGAGTGAGTAATTGGGGTACCAGAAGCCTTTTTTCCTTCTTGGGCTTTATGCGGTAGTCCCATCTCCTCTAAGACTCCCAATGCTGTGGAAAACTATGCTCTTCTAAGGTTTCAGTACCATTCATTTACTTGTAGTGAATTTTCTTTAATATGTTGCTTTCCCTCCTCATTTGCTAATCTCAGACTAGTCCCTTCTTCCATTCCATTGTATCCTAGGGCTCTGTCGCTGCACAGTGTTAAGTAGCTTGGGAATTCTCCACTGTGGCTATTTTCAGCCGAAGCTGGTCAACAGCTGAGTAACTGCAGGTTGCATAACTCACAGTCTGGCCCAATATATCTTTTCACAGGAAAACTAAACAGATGCCCAACCAGGTCTTTGGGGTTTCTATCTGCAGTGTCTACAGCTACTCTTCATGTTGTTGTAGAACAATACTTTCTGTTTCAGTGGTGTTCTGAGCTCAAGCTGGAGAAGGAGTGGTACCCTGTACTGCTGTGGAAGCCTTAGCCCAGCACTTTGGAGACCTCAGACCTCTCAGATACCTTCTGCCTTTTTACTGATCTGAAATGTGCTGAGATGGGTCTTCAGGGGTTCCAGACAGAATCATGCAGATATGTGGGTAGTATCCACAGTGTTAAGAATTGTTCTCATGCTTTTCTAGCATTTTGGTAAAGCTTTTGCAATAAGGAGCCAGCAAAGAGTTAGGTTGCTGGAAGTAAACTATAGTCAGTGCTGCCTTTTCCTCTTTTTCGATACTGATGAGGGGTTGTGTGCTTTCTTATCCATTGATTGCTTTGGGTTCTTGAAAGTGTACTTGGCTGAAATGAGAAGAGTAGGTTTGGTGCTGATGTATAGTGATCAAAGTAGAGCAATGACCAGCTTTTCTATTCCAATTCTCCTGTTGTGTATGAATTTCAGACACAGGGCTTAATAAAGCTCGTATTTAAGGACATTGTCCATAAAGCTTGCTATTTGATTTAGGGATCTCCCAGTCATCTCATCAGTGATACAGGCTCTGCTTTGCAGAGTTTAGCACTATAACTAGAAGGCAACTTATCTCCAAAGAGAGCTTGCCTTTGACTTGAATGTTCTTGCAGTTGCTAAATGCTTGTGCAGGTTTCCCGAGGAGCTGGAAGAGCCAGTTTTGCAGTATGACTGCTTCTAAATGTGGCTGTAAAAAACAATGGTATTTTAGGTTTTCTTGTTTGTTGGTGTTTTTTTTTTTCTCTCTATGGCTTGTAGATCAAGTATGTCCAAGCTTGCAAGTGAGAAAATGGATTTTCTAATTGCTAGTTTCAGAAACTCATTTACTTGGTAAAGATACCTGAAGGTAAATCTTCTACACCTGAAGGGTAGTTGATTAGCTTTATTGGTGATACAGAAAGCAAAGTAGATATTACTCCTTTTGTCATGTCTGTGTTTAATCTGCAAGGATGATAGAAGTGTTAAAACCTTGCTTGTGTCACTTGGCTACGCAGAATTGCCTATGAATACACAATAGGCAGCAGGAGGAGGTTTTTTTGAAAGCTGCACCAACTGCACTGTCAAAACACTTATGCAATACCAGCACAGCACTGCTGTTGGGAATACAGCCTTACTAGTTACCCTCACCCTATGAAAGACAAGCTAAACCAGTGAAAATTGTGTTTTCATGCTGTCACTGCATCGACAGTAGGGCTTTCTGTGGTTACAGCTTTTTTTAGTCACATGTTGTCATGCCACTGATACAGTCGTGTTGGCAACGCCCTGGAGTGCAACCACTTTTCTGATTGTACGTATGCTCTTAAGTGCACCTATTAGAGAAAGGCACTACCTGCCTCCTCGGAGCAGGAGATGGGTTTCTCCTGATTGTTCTGAGAGTACCAGAATCATTTAATTTGAGGAAAGGACAATCAAAATAAGATACTGCCTGGTAATCAGAAAATTTCGTCCTGCAATGCAGCATTATGGAAGGGAGGAAAAAAAAAAAAAAGGAGGAGGAGAGAGAGAGAAAATAAAGCAGTTTGCCTCCTGCACCATATAGAGGAGGAATGCGGAGCAAGAGAACTGTGTATTTGGGTCAGCTGCATCCTAAAGGAGAAGTTTCATGCAGTCTTTTCAACCTATTTTCGTATATGGTTGTTGAAGATGCCAAACCTTAGAGGGGCAAATATTAATAAGAAATAATCCTGTAATTGTAAGCTGCCTGTTCTGTTGATGCTGCTAGAATTTCAAAAGAAAAGCAACAAGCAGCTAGGGTATGTCTACATGATGCAGTACAGGGTCATGCAGAGACACCTAAGTTACCTCTGAATGTGCCCATACGGGGACAGAAACATTATAGCTGTATCAGGGCAGCACTCAGCTTGGGCTCATTAGGCAGCTTGTTTTGGAGCTAGCTGAAACATCTCTGCCCAGCATGTATATTTCTTAGTTCTCCTCCAAATGAGCTTAGGCCTGATCCGCAGCTCACTGAATTCTGAGAAAGTCTTCATGCCAGTTTCAGTGGACTTTGGAACAGACCTGGACACTTTTTTCAGAAAGGTGTCCATCAGTAGGGTTGTGCTCATGACTGCCAGGCAGGGCACCTCTTCTGCGTGGTGTTCTGCAGGGTCAGTAGTAGATACAAACAACTCAACTGAGGGCAGTGGGAATGGTCAAATACAGAGGAGTATCAGACTGAAAAAACATTACATTAGTAAGAAAAATGCTTAGCATGAAGTGATCTTCTGACACATTCTCTGTGTGAAATGAGACTGAAGTCAAATGCTCAACTCCCATTATTCCTGCTTCACTCCTGTAACTTCTGCTTTTCTGCTTTTGCTCCTTTTTGCTGCAGGCATTTCACACTTGCCCAGGATGCCCTCCACACTACCACTGCCAGGGGCAGTCCCGCTTGAATTGGTCTGTTTTCTTCCAGATCTAGATTCAGGATTTTTGATCTAAAGTAAGAGATCCAGACAGAGCAAAGGCTTGCCCACATCTTCTCTTTGTAATGACCACTTACGACCACTTCTTAGAACAAGCCTGACCTAAAGCCCCACCCCCCCAAACCCTTCATCAAAAGTATGAGCATTTAAAAGAAAGAAGCAAAAATTTTAATGGGAGGAGTAATCAAAACTTAATTTTATTATGTGAGGGTATTGAAGAATAAATTGCTGGTTGCACAGCACTGAATGGTCTAAAACTTGTAAGTTGCTGTGCATCGGTTAAGCAGTCTAGCCTGCATTCTAAGACTAAGGAGTAGGAAAAGATGTTTGAGAAAATTTCTCTGACGTCCAGGTCATGAGGTCTTAAATCAGACAGATTTCTGAAGAGACTTAAAAGGTCCTGTAGTGTTTTAATGGGCCAGCTACAAATTGGCCCAGATAAGTTTCAACTGTTTACGGAAAACACATGACAGTGGTGCAGTAACAGTACTGGTGCTTTTGCTACTCGGAAACCACTGTAGTCAGTTTGAGCTTTTGGTATGCACTGTAGTTGTACCTCTTCCTGAGGGTCTCCCACAGTTGCTTCTGCAGGAATACTGAATTACCTAGGTTTAAAACAGGCTATGTCATGTCCTTTGCCTGGTGATTTACTCCTCGTCTTGATGTGGCGAGGAGCGTTTGATGGCAGCAGTGTGCTTTGCTGAATAGCCTAACACAAAGTGAACATGAAGCAGCTGTGAATTAGTCCTGGAGACTGTGGAGTTAGGGGTAATGCATGTATGTGAACTGCTTGTGATTAATATCAAGTATGTCTTTTTTTAGCAAGAAGCTGTCATCTTCAAAGTTCCCCCCCCCCTTCATCTTCCTCATTAATTTTAATTTTTTTCCAGTCTTCCTGTTAAAAATGAATTCTTAATGAGTGCTTCTGCTATTTAAAATGCCTCAAATTCCCTCCATAATGATGCCTCTCCATCAAACTGAAAACACATTCTTTGTAAACAAAAAACAAGACCTTGTGGCGTGCAATTTGCATACCTTCTGTGGCATCTTTGAATTTATAGTATTGAAATTTATTTTTAATTTCTTTCTATTTCACTCTGGCTATGCTGAGTGAACACGTGATGTTGATGATTAGTTGCCATTTTTTTACTTAGCCTCTGTTGAAAAAATGTTCCTGTAAAAGCAGCATTTGTAGTCCCTCCTTTCTCTGAAGTTTGAATAAAGTTTGACTTGTTCATACTGAATGATTCTTCTTAGTACCTGTGTTCTACTATAGTTTGGAGCTTTGGAAGTGTATTCTAACAATTGTTTTAGCATTTTAAAAATCCATTCCTGTGCTTGGACAGAAGTTTTAATCCCATTGACATGGGCAGGAATAAAATAATTAGCCAGTAAGTTAGTTGCTGATTGGTATCAGAGGACATTTTGCAGTACTTGTCTTGTTCTGTCAGTACATACATACAAAGAAAAATCAATCTCTTTGTAGTAAATTTCTGATGTCTCTGGATTAGTCATGATAGCCATGAACCACAGCACAGAAGCAGAAGGTAAAGCCTGGGATGAGAATCAAGCAGTGTACTGTCACCATGCAAGTGGACTTTGTAGTCAGTGCAAAGGTACACTAACAATTCCTTAACTGTACGTGTGTTATGGCGCAGGTCCTTACCATGACGGCCAGCTGTATGCCACAGTAGCTGACAGTAAAAAGAAATAGGTTGAAGTAGGAAGTCTCTCTACAGGGCCCTGTACTCCATCTCTACATGTCATCTTCAGCCACAAGTGAACAAAATATGGTTGACTATCTTTTATCCTGCTGTAGCCTTGATATTGATTGAGAGCAATAGGTAAAAGTATTCCTTTCTCCATTGAATTCAACCTTGAAAGTTTGACATATCTAGATAAGATGTTGCATTTTGGTCACCCAGTCCAAAACCTTCCTTCTTTGATGAGGTCTAAGATTGGGGGTTCAAATACTATAGGAGTCACTTTTAAAAATGCTCTGCTCCAACACAGAATCTCAGTGTTGCTTCCTTAAATAGGGCATTTGTCCTCAAATGTTCAAGGCTAACTAATCTTGGGAGATACCAACATACCTCATAGCTGAGTACTTAAATAGGTGGCATTAAAAGTTACCAGTTAATTGCATTCTGACTTACATTCTCTGCAGTCTTAACCTCACTGCTTGCAGGAAGTCCACAGAATTTTTACTTGTCTTAATTTCAAGGAGTCTTAGGAACTAAAATCTGAAAATACTGTGCTTTGAGCTCTTGAGCTAGAAACTCTGTTACAAGTGAAAGTATTAGATGCATTTAATTTCCAAAGCATTTTGGTTCTGTTTGAGCCATGTCTACTACTCCATTTTATTATTGTTAACTGTCTTCTCTTGACTTTACAACCAGCAAGCAGGAGATATTTTGCCTCTTTACACCAAGGGTAAACTAAGACCATAAGCGGAGAGAGGAACTCACCATGTTGTTAAAAAAGAATTGTTTGTACATAAACAAAACTGTAATAGAAATGGAGAGGATTCCTAATGGATGCCAAACAATTATCCATGCAGCAGAGGAGGTTGTAATTTCCTATCTGAGGCACTGTAAGGGCCTTCATCTGCCTTTTGCTGTGTACAGGCTGGCATCTCATTTCCAGGAGTTATTCTGCTTCTATCTGAGCTCACTACTGTGCTAGTCTGTAAATCACTGCAGCCAGTTACGTGCTCCAAGTTACTGTGTGCAGTCTGAATGCACTACCGAGGGCCCTTCCTGCCAGCACCCAGCTTCCAGGAAGTGCATTTCTGCTTTCCCCTGGTGAGACTTTGCTTTCTGATTTCCATCTTCGTTTCAGAGATCCATTGCCTGGTATTAGAAGACTCTGTACAACAGAATCTCCTCCTTGCTTGGCAGTCAGTGAGATTCAAAGAATACATTGCTTTTGTTACAGTACGTGCTCTGTAGGGTAGATATACCCATGGTGGTGCTGGTGATAAAAGAACTATGGCTTTCCCCTGGTGAGACTTTGCTTTCTGATTTCCATCTTCGTTTCAGAGATCCATTGCCTGGTATTAGAAGACTCTGTACAACAGAATCTCCTCCTTGCTTGGCAGTCAGTGAGATTCAAAGAATACATTGCTTTTGTTACAGTACGTGCTCTGTAGGGTAGATATACCCATGGTGGTGCTGGTGATAAAAGAACTATGA